>NC_133336.1:154846849-155146849 GCF_042186555.1 Aquarana catesbeiana
TATTCTGGAGTAAAACTAAAAATACAATAAAACAAAGATCAGCCTTGAAAAAAATACAAACCAAAAAAAAATTATCTGCCTTAAAACAAAAAAACAAAACAAAAAATACAACACAAAAATAATGTTGTCAGATGTGACAAATCAAAATATATTGAGGGAATCCCAATAAATAGTAAAGAAATAAGTTTGTGAGAAGTCTGTGTGAATATGAGCAGCAAAACTACTTCATTCTTCTCACATTATAAAGAAGAAGAGAGTGTGCTGTATTAAACCATTTTTAACATTGCAGCGTGACGAAAGTGCTGTATCCATTGCGAACGCTAAGTTTACCAGACCGAGCTGTTCCGCCTCGGAATTTCTTCTGAGCATGCGTGGCACTTTGTGCGTCGGAACAGGCCACACACGGTCGGAATTGACGCAATCGGATTTTGTTGTTGGAAAATTTTATAGCCTGCTCTCAAACTTTGTGTGTCGGAAAATCCGATGGAAAATGTCCGATGGAGCCCACACACGGTCGGAATTTCCGACAACACGCTCCGATCGGACATTTTCCATCGGAAAATCCGACCGTGTTTACGGGGCATAAGACTTACCATAACTGCAAAGCAAATACAAAAAAAAAATTGTAAAAAATAAAACATTTAAACGCAACCTGTGCCTAAAATATATATATGCCGAAGCATGGGGGCATCCTCCTGCAAAAGGCAGGGGCAAATCGCTCCTCTACCCACTGCTGCCCCCACGCTTAGGCATATATGCTGAAGTATGTAACTGTGCTGGTGAAATTACCTCTGACAGCGCTGGAGTCAAGGCTTTATGTATCGTGGGAGCAAACACTGTTGCTGTCAAGATAAATAAATCCGCTCTGCAGCTGAATGGCGTACCTGAAAACAAAAAAATGGTTACCAAACATGATAAAAACATAACAACAATAAAACATTGCAGAATAGAATACAATAAAAAAGAGCAGAACAATAGAGAGAGAATAGAGAGAGAGAACAATAAAACGACAACTATTTTTGGTTTTCATTATTTTATATTTTTTTTGTTTTTTGTTTTTTTACACTTTTTTTTGTAACTTTAACTTTTGTAACTGGTACCAGGTTTGGGTCTCTCAAAATGCGATGGCATCTTGGGAGACCCTGTAAAAGTGTGTCCTAGTCTGTGCAGTGCTGTACCCTACGCTAATACTCAACTAGTGTATGGTAGCATTCAAAACATTCACCAATGCAAAGACCAGGATTGTCAGGACAGGAGGGACAATAATACCGGGTGTCACGCCTAAATCCGCGCTTGCTGCAGACACAACATCTTTTTTGGGGGGCTCGTTGGGTAGGGGTACTCGGGAGGACATAAAGAAAATGCCTCTCATGCACCCGGCTTACTGCATTTGGTTGGGAAAGGTGAGGTGGAGCACCGTCTGGAAACAGAAGGGCTCTGACAATCTCTTCCTGGAATTTAAGGAAGGATCCAGTCCGACCTGAAGCTCTGTATAGCACATAAGCGTTCAGCAAAGCCAATTGAAATAAATAAACAGACACTTTTTTGTACCAGCGTCTGACTTTACGGGCAACTAGGTACGGCGCCAACAACTGGTCGTTGAGGTCCACCCCTCCCATATTTTGGTTATATTCGTGGACACAGAGGGGTTTCTCCACAACACCAGTCGCCGTTGTAATTTGGACCGTCGTGTCTGCATGAAGGGAGGTAAAAAGAAAACATTCTTATTATCCCTCCACTTCTTAGCAAGCAAATTATTACACTGCAAGCAGGCTCTCTCCCCCAGCCTAAGATGGGAATCTACAAGCCTCTGGGGAAAGCCCCGGCGATTAGGTCGCACGGTGCCACATGCTCCAATCTGATGATCAAAAAGGTAACTAAAAAGTGGCACGCTCGTGTAATAATTGTCCACGTACAAGTGGTACCCCTTTCTGAATAAGGGTGACACCAAGTCCCACACAATCTTTCCAGCGCTTCCTATGTAGTCAGGGCAGTTTGTCGGCTCTACGTGACTATCTTTTCCCTCGTAAACCATAAAACTACATGTATAGCCTGTGGCCCTGTCATAGAGCTTATACATCTTGACCCCGTATCTGGCATGCTTGCTGGGAAGGTACTGTTTGAATGACAAGTGGCCAGAAAACTTAATCAGGGACTCATCAAGGCAGACAACTTGATGGGGAGTAAACAAGTCTGCAAAACATTGGTTGAAGTGGTTTACGAGGGGCCGAATTTTGTAGAGCCGATCGTATTCAGGGTCTCCACGAGGACAACAGAGTTCATTGTTGTTGAAGTGCATGAACCGCAAAATCTGCTCGTAGCGTGCCCTGGTCATGGAGGCAGTGAACAAGAGCATATGGTGAATTGGGTCAGTGGACCAATATGACCGCAACTCACTATTTTTACTTATGCCCATGTTGAGGGAAAGGCCCAGAAAGAGCTTAAATTCGGAGACCGTAATTGGTCTCCAATCTCTGGCAAGGGAGGACTGGGGAATAGTGGCGATGTGTTGACCAGCGTATAAATTGCTTTGGTCCACAATAGATCTATAGAGATCTTCGGTGAAAAACAGTGAATAAAAATCAAGTGGCGTAAAATCGACTGTTTCCACCTGAATTCCGGGTTGGCCAGTGAATGGGGGAAGTACGGGTGCTGCAGAAGTGGTGGGTTCCCAATTCGTATTTGCGAATGCAGCAGGAAGGACACTATGGCACGACGGGCCAGAGTTCGTCTTCTTGGTGGCAGCGGGACACTACTTGTGCTTGCCACCTCGCCAGCTTGAACTGCACTTATGGGACTCGCCACGTCACCAAGTGTTACTGCAGTGCTGGATATACGACCAGGATGTACTAGGCCGCTGGTGCTTGCCAGTTCACCAGAAGGAATAGCGGCGCTAGTACTTCTCTGCTCCATACGAGGGACCTGCGGTTCTTGCACTTGAAGGACAGAAGAAGAAGATTGGGGTCTGGTACGCCTGACCTTGGCATAGACCACAACTCCGTCGTCAGAGCTATCTGTCATGGAGCCGCTGTCATCTACAGGATTGTATTCTGAGCCTGAATCTGACAGATGAGTGACTTCCTCTTCACTATCTGTCATGCTCAGAAACGTGTAGGCCTCTTCACTAGTGTACCTTCGATTTGCCAAATTTAGTGGTACACTAGTGAGACTCACAGGCAAAAAAGCTCCTGACTGTCAGCGACTGTATCAAATCGCTACCAAAAAACTGTTGTGATCTCAGGGATCAGGCCTGACTCTGCAAATGCTGCAGTTATGTGTGCTTAGTGTTTTGTGAGTGTCAGTGATCGATCGATCGATACTGCACTTGGGTGGGCTGAGCAGGGCTGGGCCGAGGGGCAAAACGCAGTTGCTAGCAGGTATCTGGGCTGATCCCGCTAACACTGCGTTGGGGAACCCTAAACTGCTGGGGACGCTAGTATAGATCTGATCAAATATTGATCTGTTCAGATACTATACCACTAAGGGAGGTGTATGCTGCGTGCGTGGGTGTTAGCGGTACTGGCACTAACCTAACGCTGCCTGGGGCGACGCAGACCTTATCTGACCCTAAAAACTTAAAGTGGGAGTCCGGCGACCAATCTTTTTTTTTTTTAAGGTCATTGAGACACTTTGCTAATCCCAAAATAATACTCACAGTTTGGGTGTAATATTTCTGCCTCTGTCTGTTTTTGTACTGAAGAATAACTTTAAAAATGTGATGCAGGCTGTTTCCATCTTGCTTGTGGGCATGTGAAGCCCACAAGCATTGATTTCCTGAATGCAGTGAATGCTGTTCATTCACAGCTTGTTCACAAGCATGATCATTGTTCCCGCACTGAATCTTGGGAAGCCTGACACTAAGCTTCCAGGAGAAAGGCAATAAACATGCCTACTCCCATGGGAGGAGAGACAGGAAGTGCCACAATAAAGTACAATATAAAGGTAATTACAGCGATAAAAAAAATTTTCGTGAGGCATTTGAACATCTATGCAATTAACTGAAGGGGGTAAGATTAAGTTAAAAATTTGAGTGGAACCCCGCTTTAACATATCACCGCCGGGTGATTAGGGGGTTAAACCTCAGGGCAGCACAGTGGTGTAGTGGTTAGCACTCTCGCCTAGCAGTAAAAAAAAGGGTCACTGGTTCAAATCCCAACCACGACACTACTTGCTTGGAGTTTGCATGTTCTCCCTGTGCCTGCGTGGGTTTCCTCAGGGTGCTCTGATTTCCTCCTACACTCCAAAGACATGCTGGTAGGTTAATTGGCTTCTGTTCAAAATTGGCCCTAGTATATGAATGTGAGTTGGGGACCTTGGATTGTGGGCTCCTTGAGGGTAGGGACCGATGTAGGTGTACGATGTATGTGCGGAGTGCTGCGTGAATTGGTGGCGCTATATGGGTACCTTAAATATAAAAATAGGGATGATTGTAGACACGCACCCACACTCACTCAGGTTGAACTGGATGGACTGGTGTCTTTATTCAACATTACTAACTATGTTTACCACAAACAGTGTACTATGTTTACCTTTATAAGGTAATAAACGGCAGGTGCCCTGAAACTGTAATAAATTATAAAAAACAAACTAACTAACCAGTGTCACCCGTAACAGTTATACGGTGATCACTGGTGAAAGGGTTAACTAGGGGGCAATCAGGGGGTTAAAACCTTTATTAGGTAGTATATGGGGGTCCCTTTCGCTATAAAACGCTGACGGCGAACCTATATACTTACCTCCCTAACTAGCGTCACCTGTGTCACTAATACAGCGATCAGAAAAACGATCGCTTAGTGACTATGGCGACGGGGGTGATGAAGGGGTTAAAACTTTATTAGGGGGGGTTAGGGGGGTACCCTAGACCTAAAGGGGGGTACCCTAGACCTAAAGGGGGCTAACCCTAACTGCCCTACCACTTATAACTGTCACAAACTGACACCAATGCAAAAAAAAACCTGCTATTGGTGTCACTGTGACTGGGTACAGGGGGGTGATCGGGGGTGAAAAGTGTGCCTAGTGTGTTCTACTGAAAGTGTAGTGTTGGTGCAACTCACATTGATGTCTTCTCTCCTCGGCGCTGGAACGAAAAGACCGGCTCGAGGAGAGATGACATCACTTCCTCTGCCGCTGTTTACATTACAGCAGCAGAGGAAGATTTTCATTTGTGGGGAGCAATCGTGAGGGGGTGGCCACGAATGAGTGACCAGGTACGTGATTTTGCCTGCCCGTGCCATTCTGTCGCAGTATATCTGTGTTAGGCGGTCAGCAACTGGTTAATAAAATCAAGTTTTTATCCTACAATACTACTCTATCTGGGACCTTCCTTTTTTCTATTTTTGTGCCCCCCTGTACCTCCTGAGGGACTGAGCTCCTGCACTAGGATGTCGAGCACAGGATAAAAGGTTGTTACTCCCAACACTGGTTTTACGCTGTTACCCCATTACCTGAAGGAAAGGGGCCATTACTTATAAGTGTGTGGTTTGTTGCACGAAGAGGAACACCATTGTAGATCCATTGAAGTACTTCACTGCAGTATGTGCATGTCAGGAAGCTGTTTCACCCTGTGAAGGAGGACCTTCATATGTTCACTGACTATTATATTTGGAAATTATGGATTAGCAGTCACGAGGATTTATTTTTGCACAAGTCACTTTGTTTTTATCGTATGTTTGCTGTGTGCATGTCACTCACAGTACTATACTGTCCACACTGTATATTTTGCACTTTATCTAAGAAAGGTTTTTTGCAGCAATTTGCACTTTTTGCATTTCACAGGTAAATTTCCTGATTAAGTATATTCACCGGTGGTATTTTTACCTATTGTGATTGCACTTTGCACTTTCAATACACTTGTAATTGGTTTTTGACATGATTGGTCACATGTTTTTTATTTACCCCTTGTTATTGATACTAGCCGCTATTTATTCTTCAGTTTGTATGTTTTAGCGCTGTATCTTATTAGCACTGTAACTTTATCTTTATTTTTATTTTTTGTCTGTTGCTACATTAGCGCAGCACCACTAAGGCTCCTTTCACACTGAAGCGTTTTTCTGGCGTTTTAGCGCTAAAATTACCGACTAAATACCGCATGAAAAATGCCCCCGTGTATCTCAGTGTAACCTTTCACACTGAGGCGTTGCGCTGGCTGTACGTTGGAAAAAATCCTGCAAACAGCTTTTTTGGAGCATCTTTTGGGCGCATAAAATAGCGCTGTAAAAACGTCTATCCCAATTGAAATGAATGGGAAACGCTGTAAAACCGCAGTAAAACCGCTTTAAAACCGCCCAGAAGCTGTGGGGAAGGTCACATGACCGCATGGTCACATGGTCAGGTTTGCTGACGCTAACGCTTAAATAACGCTATAAGAACGCATGGGCGTTAGCACTATTTTTAACGCTAACGCGGCAGAAATGCTGTAAAACCACGCTAATAACGCTCATCGTTTTTACCGCGGTTTTGCAACACCTCAATGTGAAAGGGGCCTTAATATTTCTTTTTTCCCCCACTAAGGTATTATTTTAAGATTCTTACCCCAGCACTTTTCATTCACAACTTTCAGTGCTGCTTCTGTCTTCACAGTAAAAAGTTAACAGTGGACAGTGCAGTCTCTAGTCAGTCCTAGTTTGGAGAGGGAAATAAGAGAGGGGAGTGTTTCTATTGATGCACACAGTGCACACAACTCCCTGTCCTTGCATAAGATGCTGTAAGAGAAAGAAGCCACCCTGAAAAAAAGAAACCTGGGGCAGTAGACATGGCACCAGCTTAAACAGGAACATAGGCAAACAAAAAATGATAAAGAAGCTGCATGCTCAGTAAGTGATTAACCACTCAAAGAGGTTGTAAACCCTCTTTTTCTGTTTTTTTAAATAACAAACATGTCATACTCACCTCCACTGTGTAGTTCGTTTTGTACAGAGTGGCCCCGATCCACCTCTTCTGGGGTCCCCCAGCGGTGCTATCAGCTCCTCCCCATATCGGGAAACCACCTAGGAGAAGCGCTCTCCTTGGGGGTCCCCGTGCGGGCACGCTCCCGAGTCCGGCTTGACTCGGCCCCGCCCCCTGGTGTCCATGTCATTGGATTTGATTAACAGCAGCGGGAGCCAATGGCTGCGCTGCTATCCATCTATCCAATCAAAAGCCAAGATAACAGGCAGAAAAATAGAGCGCTTCTCCGCCGTGGGAACGAACGGACTCAGGTGAGTAAAACTGGGGGGGCTGGTCAGAAGTTTTTTCACCTTAATGCATAGGATGCATTAAGGTGAAAAAACACAAGGGTTTACAACCCCTTTAAGGACCACCCCGCGTACATATACCTTAAGCACAAAATCACGTACATGTATGTGATTTTTCTCTTCGGGTCTGGGGTGCTTGCATGCGCTGCCGGCGATCCGCTCCCACTTTGATTGGACACAGCGTGAGCCAATCAATGGGCCCAGTGGACCCAATACCCACTGGGAACCCGACGATCTTTCTGAGAGAGGCAGGACGACAGTCTGCCTATGTAAACAAGGCAGATCGCCGTTCTGCTAGTAAGGAAGACCGAGATCTCGGTCTTCCTATAGTTAAACCATCCCCCACACAGTAAATAAGCACTCCCAGGGAACACATTTAACCCTTTGATTGCCCCTGATGTACTAATGCACTGTCACTGTACTAATGACACTGGCAGGGAAGGGGTTACCCTTCCCTGCCAGTGTCAGTACAGTGACAGTGCATTTTTTTTAGCACTGATCGCTGTATTGGTGTCACTGGTCCCTAAAAAGTGTCAGTGTCAGATTTGTCCGCCGCAATGTCATAGTTTTTGTAAAGATCGCTGATCACCGCCATTACTAGTAAAAAAAATAAAAAAATAAAAATTTCATAAATATATCTCATAGTTTGTAGACACTATAAATTTTGCGCAAACCAATCAATATACGCTTATTAGGATTTTTTTTTTTTTTTACCAAAAAGGTAGCAGAATACATATTGACCTAAATTGATAAAGAAATTAGATTTTTTACATTTCTTTATTGGATGTGTGTTATAGCAGAAAGTAAAAAATATAGTTTTTTCTTTTTATGTAACTGCAGTGTGAGCTGGTGTTTGGCTTCAATTTGTTAGTGTATATACTGTAAATCTGCGAGTACATCTAACAGTCCCCTCCCCCAGATTAACAATGTTGCTGTCCAAAAGTGCCCCTGTACTCTTTCATCCAGAGTGGGGGCACTCTAATACAGGAGGCGCGCTACTGGCAAGATCGCCAGGTGAAAACAGAGGGGGAAAAGCCTTATGCCCCGTACACATGATCGTAAATGCCGCCAGACTCCGATGAGAGCTTTTTGTCTCAAATTCCGACCGTGTGTATGCTCCATCGTACTTTTGCTGGCGGTATTCCAGCCAGCAAAAGATTGAGAGCAGGTTCTCTATTTTCCCATCGGAAAAAGTTCCTATCTGAAATTCGGTTCGTCTGTATGCAATTTTGATGCACAAAAAACGACGCATGCTCAGAATCAAGTACGAGACTGAAGCGCTCGGTCTGGTAAAACTAGCGTTCGTAATGGAGATAGCACATTCGTCCCGCTGCAAATTATTGGATCTTTTAATGCAGCACAATTTTTTGTTCTTTATAATGCTAGAATAATGAATTTGTTTTGCTGCTGATATTCACACAGAGTTCTGACAAGCTGATTTCTTTATTATTTCTCGTGATCTCCTGAATAATCTTTTTAGTTTTTAAAGCCAGATCTCCATAATAATGTTTAGAATTATTTTTTATAGTCATCTTTTTTTTTTTTTTAATCAAGATCTTTTTTTGGATTATTTTTAAATTATTTTCTAGTGATCTCCATTATTTTTTTGTGTCAAGTTTCCACAACAACATTATTATCTTGTATTTTTAAAGCTCAAGGAGGTTAGTTGATGTCCCTTGTTAATTTGACATTGTATTTTTGAAATGTATCTGCCTACTCACAAACAAATCTTATTTGAAGAAAAATAGGCAAGTATTTTCATATAAAAAAATCTCCATTTATTCTGGCTCATAACAAAATAAAGAGGAAGGCAATGCTGGAGAAACTGTTTGAATTTGCAAAGCCTTTGTACCCCAGGGCACACATCAACTCTTTGTAAATAAAAATTAGTAGCCTGAGAAGTCCATATAATAGGGAGCACAATCTGGTCCAGGACTCCCAGAGATCAGGAACAGCAGGTGATATATATGTTCCCATCTGTCAGACCAGACTGAACCCAGGCCATCACTTTCATGTCTTCCATGCAGCCTTCCCTCCACGCTTCCCTGCAGCCTTCCCTGGAGGCTGTGGCTCTGGAGGTGGACTTGTGGCAGGAGGAGGGGGAGGAGGAGGATAGGCAAGCGCACATAAGTGCATGTTATCAGTCATTTGGCCCCTCAACCCCTTATGAAGGGCCTGAAAAATAATCTGCTCACAGATGAGGTGTTGGCCCTCCTCCATTTGCTGCAATTTTGCAGCTACATAGCAGCCATAGGCCTCTTCAGCATCAGGAGGTGTTTTCAGGGCGCATTAGCCTCCTTAATGAGGCCCAGTGCTGCCTCCTCCACGTTACTCCCCTTCCTGGCCCTTTTTGTTGTAAGGCGGAGGGGAGGCACCTGGGATTGGGTGAGGCTACTGGGCCTGGCCACCTCCTGGCTGACACTTACCCCGGCCTCCTCCTGTCTGCCACATTCCAAAGCCTGTCCTGGCTGAGGTCTTCCTGTGTATGAAAAAGGGACATACTTTTAGTTTTTGGTTCATCAATCACACACAATTTTCAGCTCATGACTGTTGCAAATTGAATGTTATTAAATAGAAAAGACTATCATTCTGAGCCCAGCATTTTTCATTCTTGTCTCAATCGTTTTTGGCCCCTACTGTCTATTGATATGTAAAACACTTTTTGTTAAATCATTCGTTTGTTATCAATAATAACATCTAGTTAACAACAATAATTTTCGGACAATAAATATGTTAAAAAATACTATACCTGGCTCCAGCTTGGCACCTCAACTTCTTCCAGGATGGAAGGCCCAGGTTGGTCCTCGGAAGCCTCAGCTGGGGTTGAGGGAAGGGTGGATGGAAGTGTAGAAAGTGATTCCCTGGCTTCAATCTGGTCTTCCAGAAACCACATCCTGTTGTAGCACCACAGACTGGGTACATACACATCCTTTGCTGCTGCTCCTGATTTCATAGAAGCCTGGACCTTATTAAGCTCTTTCCTATACGTGCTTCTCAAGCTACCAATTTTCTTCTCCACAAACTCGATGTCTGCGTCGGGGACCTGCGTCTTCACAAATTGCAGCAGTTTCTCCAGCGATGCCTTCCTAGCTGGTTTATTTCTAAATAAGGTGTTTTTAACCTCCCACAAATTTCTCATATCCCTGTATCTTTCTATGAACTGGCCCATGAATTTAGGGTCTTTGAATCATTTCATATTTGCTGCAAGACAAAACACAAGACAAAAACACTAATATCAAGCTAAACTCTCCTAATCTTATCCCAATATAGGCCTCAATTTCGAATTACCTTCGAAATGTTACCTTCGTTATAACGCTCGGCGCTTCCGGTCCTCCTTCCTACGCACACAGAACGTAGGTACGACACACGCGTGTTAGCTTTATATACACTGCGCATGCGTGAAACTCCGCCCGCCCCTGACGTTTTTTCTAGAATATTCCCAGCCCCTTCTCTTTTGTCGCAGTGGGACAGGAACATGGCAGAGACACAGCAGGTGCGTAATAGCAGTAACAAGGAGGAAAACCCGGAGCCAGAAACGTCACAATCCCACAGGAGATTTAAGGCCTCAAATATGGCCTTTGTAGAGATGGTGGAGATGGACATCTTGAAGAGGGCCGACTATGATGGGAAGTATGGACCTTACCTAAACCCAAATGTGAGAAAGGCCAAGATCATGTGTAAAGTTGTGAGAAGTCTGCACAGAAATTTTGTGGTACGACGATCCAAGGAGCAATTGAGGAAACGCTGGTCAGGCCTGAAATTGAGGGAGCAGGATCAGTACAGAAGGATTAAGAAAGTTCTTCTAAAAAGTAAGTAGTTGTCGTGTGTCACTATTATTATTACTTGCATGCTGCTCCATGTGCTTTTCTTTACTGTTGTACAGTTTTAAATGGCTACTTTCATGTTCGTGGGCACAGTAATTGGTCGCAGTAAACATTGTTCATTTGCCAACTAAATACAATTTTTTTGGCATATACAGGGTTAACTACATTTAGTCATGCTAATTTGTATTAAAAGAAGTTTAGGACATTGTTGTCTAGATGTGTTTGAAACTAGAATGAATTGCAAACTTGATTCAGTGTAATGTAAGGAGAGGACACTTAGCAGCTGTTTACACATCTGGACTCAGGAGCACTAGTGTGGGACACCAGAACAAACTTTTTAGGGTGTCCCACACAGGTACTCCAATGGATACTTGGGGTGTCTCCATGTGTGAAACTTGTCCAAAAAAGGTAAGTATTCCAGCTTTGGTAAGGGAAAAAATCATGTCTTCAGCTTGGAACTCTGCCAAAACAGACAATTGTACCACACTTCCAAGCAATGTTTCATATTCCTATTTCTGGCCTCAAATATCGTTGTTCTAAGTATACCTTTTGTTTCATTCTCATAGGGGAGAAAAGACTTGGGACGAAGAAGGGGAATAGAGAACACCACAACCTTAGGAGGTGGAGGAAGGAGAGGGGGAAGAAGTGGTTGAAATTGTCACCACAGCAGGTCAGTGTCTGACACCACAGATTCAGGTAATAGAGGTATGCCTGCATATTTCTAATACATGGTGTGTGTTTTTTCTTTTAGTTGATGTGCATGTTGTGGAAGAACAATCTATTCATTTCACCAGTGCAAGTGCACAAATTCTAATCCAGGAGATAATGGTGTGTAGTCGGGATTTAGACATCATAAAGCAAAAAACAAATGAGGTTGAACAAAAACTGAAGAACATGATTGATGTATTAGGGAGAATCTAAATTACAACAAAATGCCACCATTTTAGATTTTTTTTGGACCAATTTTTAAAAATGTTGGTTGCATTTTAAAAGCCAAATTTTGAAGATGCACACAATGTGTCAACATGTGCTATCTGCCATCAGGGGATATCTACGTACGCGTTTTGTGGGTGCAACCCCTACTCAAGTAGGGGAGAGGAAGTGGTTGCACCCCCCAAAACACATCCATTGATCCCCCATGATGGGACATGTTGACATTAGGCATGGGATCAGGAGGGAAATTCCCAGTTTGACTCCCAATTTGTGTGCATCTTTAAAATTTGGCTTTTACAGGGGTGACATCACCCCATCTGATGAAGGCAAGATCAACACATTTTGACACTATAATGTCTGATATTGCCTTCAGTTTTTCAATGTTGAACTTTGTAAGTTCCTGAGTTGTGTGTTATGTTTTGAAACATGCCTGTTTATGTACTAAAAAAAATGTTTTCAAGGTAAAACTTTATAAAAGCAAGATTTTTTTTTTACCCAAAAATGTTTTATAACGCACATGTGCATGTGCACGGAGTAAAAGGTTTTATACTCAACAATGTGTGGCTTCTTCTTTCAATACTCAATACCAGTTTTTGTATTAAGTTGGTGTTTACAGTGACAATGGGTGTTATTTAATAATGGAAAAACCACGTGGCACTACAAATGCACTAGGAGACAGCTAAAAGAAACACAAGCAGTAAATCAAAATCAAGATTTTATCAGATATTTTTTTTTTTTTCAAATAGAAAATTTTTACAGATTTGCTGGCATAGCAATGGCCCCCCTACCCGTAAAATAATCAACATATTTTTGCAGCACTTCACGGTCGCTTTGGGGGGGGGGCAAGCCAGGACTGCCAGCTTCCAGGGCCTTCATTGTATTTTCTGGAAGCCTGGCCTCAGGCCCAACTGAGACAACATAATTAGGAGCATTTCTATTTAAAAAGTTGTGAAGTATGCAGCATGCTAGAACTATGTGGTTCAGTTTGTACTTCGCCATATTAATTGCCGTAAGAAATAGGCGGAATTGGCTGGCCATTATCCCAAAGACATTCTCCACGACTATTCTGGCTCTGGCCAGCAGGTAATTAAAAACCCTCTTCTCTGGGGTAAGGGTCCTCGGGGGGAATGGCCTCATCAGGTGATCACCCAGACCAAATGCTTCATCAGCGATAAAAACAAATGGGAGTCCTTCAACGTTCTCTTCCGCAGATGGCAATCCCAAGCCACCACTCTGGAGACGTCGGTAGAACTCGGTGGGATGATGTGGACATGTTTCCCATCAATTGCCCCTCCGCAGTTAGGAAAGTCCCAACGCTGAGCCAATTGGGAAGCCACAGTCTGCCATTCCTGTGGCGTTGAAGGAAACTGTGGAGTCAAAAAAGAAAAAAAAATATTAGTATTTTTGCACATAACATTACAAGCAGATTAGACACCAACATTCTTGGCCAACATCAGTATAACATTTATTTTAGGAAGTATTTAACCACTTCCCGACCGGCGCACGCCGATGTACGTTGGCAGAATGGCACGGCTGGGCAAATGGACTTACAGGTACGTCCATTTGAATTCCCTGCTGTGTCATTGCGTGCGCACGCCGACCGGGAGCTCCGTGAGTCGGGTCGCGGGTCCCGCGGACTCGATCGCCGCGGAGATACCCGCGATCGCCTCACGGAGAGAACGAACGGGGAGATGCTGATGTAAACAGCATCTCCCCGTTCTGCCTCGTGACAAGTGTCACTGATCACTGCTCCCTGTCATCGGGAGCAATGATCAGAGTAATGACACTGCTAGCCCATCCCCCTACAGTTAGTAATCACTCCCCTAGGATACACTTAACCCCTCCCCGCCCCGTAGTGGTTAACTCCTTCACTGCCAGTGTCATTTACACAGTAATCAGTGCATTTTTAATCGCACTGATCGCTGTATAAATGACAATGGTCCCAAAAATGTGTCAAAATTGTTCGACATGTCCGCCATAACGTTGCAGTCACAATAAAAATCGCTGATCGCTGCCATTACTAGTAAAAAAAAAAATTATTAATAAAAATGCCAAAAAACTATCCCCTATTTTGTAAACGCTGTAACTTTTGCGCAAACCAATCAATAAACGCTTATTGTGATTTTATTTTACCAAAAATATGTAGAAGAATACGATCGGCCTAAACTGAGGAAAAAAAATTTTTTTTTATATATTTTTGGGGGATATTTATTATAGCAAAATGTAAAAAATATTGGGTTTTTTTCAAAATTGTCGCTCTTCTTTTGTTTATAGCGCAAAAAATAAAAATCGCAGAGGTGATCAAATACCACCAAAAGAAAGCTCTATTTGTGGAAAAAAAGGAAGTCAATTTTGTTTGAGAGCCACATTGCCCGACCGCGCAATTGTCAGTTAAAGCGATGCAGTGCTGAATCACAAAAACTGCTCTGGTTTAGGAAGGGGGTAAAATCTTCCGGGGCTGAAGCGGTTAAAGACAAAAATATAAGGTCCACTTATCAGATTCCTCACCCCCTCTGATGGCCCATTAGAAAAATTTTAGGGGGGGTTATAAATGAGTTTTGGACCCCCAAAAAAAGCCTCTGTCACTCTGCCTGACTTTAAGAACAACAATAACATTTGGACACAGTTTAGGGTAAAGCACTACAATGGAGCTGACAAAATATATTGTTAAGTGACTAGGCTATAGGTGGGTATGGGCCCAGGATAGCATGCTGGGGAGGTTAGTGAAGGCAAATATGCAAGAAGGACAAAAAAGGAGCATTAAAAGCTTACAACATGCATGGGCACAAAGGGGACATTCGCAGCATATTACAATCATGGTAATTAGGGAATGATGAAGGAAATACAAAACATTAGCATACAAAGAATATGATGTTAAAGGAGAAAACTTACCCTAATATA
This sequence comes from Aquarana catesbeiana, assembly GCF_042186555.1. Lineage (NCBI taxonomy): Eukaryota > Metazoa > Chordata > Amphibia > Anura > Ranidae > Aquarana > Aquarana catesbeiana. The sequence goes on from NC_133336.1 coordinate 154,861,740, forward strand.
TTCCTTCTGCAGGACCTGTATGATGGCAGAACAGGTCTCTGGAATAATGATCCCCAGAGCCTGGGGGGAGATGCCTGTAGAGAACTTGATGTCCTGTAGACTTCTCCCTGTCGTCAAGTACCGCAAAATGGCGACGAGCCTCTGCTCGGGAGTGATGGCTTGCCGCATGCAGGTGTCCTGCTTTGTAATATAAGGGGACAGCAAAGCCAACAGACGGTGAAAAATGGGGTCCATCATCCGGAAAAGATTCCTGAAATCATCAGGGCTATTCTGGATCTCACGCAGCAAAGGCATATGAGAGAATTGGTCACACTGGAGTAACCAATTCTTGGTCCATGAACTCCTCCCCACCCTGTTCATTGACTGGGCTTGGGTCAAAGCAAGAACCCCAATACCAAGCCCCCGCATAGCATGAACTCTACGACAAGTGCGTACCCGCAACATGGCTTCAAAACGGTCGACTGGGCAGAACGAACTAACTGAAGAACGCACTGAAGAACAGAAAGGCCTGTGAAGAGCAAGCTGAAAATCAGAAACGAGCGGACAAGAACGCACTGAAAAACAGATACGAACTAACTACAAGCACTGAAAAACAGATACAAACCCACAAGCACAAACTGAAGAGCAGTAACGATCTGAAAAGCACAAAGCTGAAAAACGTGAATTGTCTCTCACCAAACTTCTACTAACATGAGATAAACACAAGATTAGCAGAAGGAGCCCAAAGGGTGGCACACTGGCTATTGAACTTCCCTTTTATAGTGCCGTTGTACGTGTTGTACGTCACCGCATTCTTGACGGTCGGAATTTGGTGTGACTGTGTGTATGCAAGACAAGCTTGAGCGTAATTCTGTCAGAAAAATCATCCAAAGCTTTTCTGACGAAAATTCCGATCGTGTGTATGCAGCATAAAAGGATAAACTAATGCAGCCACCACATCTATGAATTGGTAAACTGCAATATATTACTTTTTTTTTGTTTAATACTGCTTTAATGTCACGTTAATGTAACAATACAATTGAAAAAAAAAGAGACTGATTTTGAAAATTGACTCTCCTAGGCTGCAGTGACAGATGTAATCAGTTTAATTATATTTTCAACATGGCTTTCCTGTTCTGACTGAACACAGAACCCTCTCTTCAAGCTGAATAAGCTTTTCCTTAACACTTCCCTTAGCAACTACTTTCCTTAGCAACCAGCAGTGACAGCACTGAGGACTGCTGAGCCTAACCTCTGTAAGTAGACATTAATTTGTATTTTTAGCCATCATTACATTGCACTGTTGTACACAGATAGGTAGTAGTATTCAAAGTATGGAGATCATCTCCCCTTATTTACAGATTTTTCTGTTGTATGTTTTGTGCATTCCGTTAATCTTTGCATCTATAAATGGTATTTGAAAAAATCTTAAATCTTAATACCTCTGAAATACTATTAAACTCTAGCAGACAATAATTGTTGGACTTATGGACTGGTAATTTAGTGCTAGAAAAATAGAGTTGCAATTTTAACTCTATATGCCAAATAACATAGAATGGAGTGTATAGCTAGCTACAAAGGCCACTAGCAGTCAGTATTTTATTGGCCAGGATGATAAAACCACTACTTCAGAGTGACAACTATAACAAAAAGCACATTGTGTGAGATTTTATTTTACATTGACTTGGTCACTTTCGCAACAAAGAAGCTTAAAACTGTCCTGCAATATAAGAAACTAGTGAGACTACTAAGATGGGGAAGGGGAGGAAAGAGCAGACTTGGAAAGATATACATACACCAGGAAGTGTGGAGTCTAAGCCCCAGCCTGCTTCTTCACCAGGGCCCCTGATGGTGGATGGACTTGCAGCAGACCGGAACCAGGTCGTGGCCCCCAGGTACGCCCAGCTGAAGATACAGAGTCCATTTGTGTGTGCAGAGTACAGATGGTAAGAGAGAGAAGAGGATCAGGTCATGTGTCAGACAGACAAAACAGGTAAATGAAGCCAGGGTTGGCACAAGGGATGTCAAACATCGAATACAAGTACTACGTGGGAAAGCAGGGGCTCAGAGAAACTAGAAAGTTGCTCAGGCAACATGAGTTGCACTGAGCATGTCTATATATAGAGAAGCAGACAGGGAGATGGACCAGGAAGGCAGGGCTTTACAAATTTGCTTTGAATCTAGGAGCCAGCTAAAAAAATTAGGAGCCAGTTTTTTTTGTCTAACAAAGCTTATGGGTGGAACATGTAACATGCTCCAGAAGGTGGATTTATGCACTTTTTTCATACATGTTTAAAAAAATCATTTTAGGCCTGAAGATTACATAAAACCCTCAAACATATCTTTTCTGAAATTAGACACTGAAGACAATAAAATAGTAGTAGTACCAAGTTAATGTTAGGGGGCACAAAAAACGCAATAAATTTGCCAATTTGTGGTAAAATATAAAAGGCAAAAAAAAAAGATCTTCCACTATATCAAAACCAGGTGTCTGTTGCCAACATCCCAAATATGTAGAAAGAACACAATATCCTCCAATGTAAAGCGGGACTTTCAAGGCAAACATTCCACCAAAATCAATCATTAAAAAGCATATTTTTATTTATACATATTAAAAGATAATTCAAGTATGAATACAAATGTACATATGACAGTAAAAATCATGGTTAAATATACAACCATAATGTTGAAAAGTACATTAAACACCTTTCTTCAGGGATATTGACAGGGGGATGCAGTATAGATGCATCTATTTAGCATTTTTATTAATTAAAAAACAGCATTGTGAAAACAATACATGCAGAATAAGTCAAAACCCTCCAATCCCAGATGATGCAATTTTTGGGGAAACGCGGCGGTAGAAGAGGGTGCGTGTGAAGTTACCAGATGTTGGCGAAGTGTGAGGAACCGCGGCCATAGCGTGTAATGTTAAGCTTGTGTAATTTTTCTTTGAAGTTACTACAACCATTTTTAATAAACCTTCAAGCTGTATTGCACTGAGATTCTCCCTGTTTATTTTGTATGGATACTTCTGATGAGCAATCTGAGGAGTTTGGAACCTGATCCATGCTGTTTGTTTACACAGAGTCAGCGTTTCAGGATGGAATTGTGATATTGATGTTATGCAGGCTTGTTTGATCCCTGTAAATCGGGATCCACATTGTGGGGTAAGCGGCCAACCTTTTAAGGAGCACCTTAGAGCACTCTGCACTTTGGAAATATCTACTGCACATCAAGCACTTTTTTCACCTACGGACTATTAATCATTGTATATCACCATTTTTTTTTTTATCAAAAAATTTTTTTGCATCAGTTTTTGTATATTAATGTTTGTGCACTTTTTTGAAGCACTATTGGCACTTTATTGTTTGATAACATCATTTATGTGGTATAATTCATCAAAAGTTTTTTATGTTTACACATTATTTGTATGAATTTTTTATATGTTAAAGGGATAGCGCACCATTTGTTGTAAAGAATTGTTATTTTGCCTAGTGTCGGCTGATTTTGGCTTGCTGTAGTCCCATTAGGGTATCATCAATTAGACCCCACCCAAGGTGTACTGAGCGCAGAAATTCTTTTTGGTTTCGAATAAGTGCAAGGCCATCACTTTATATTCATGGAGTCACATATTAATTAGGGTAATATATAGCTGTGTACATATTAAAAAAAGGATGATATTTGTTTGTGTCCCCCACAAAGCAAGACGCTGATCAAGATGGACACCAAGAAACTGATCAATTCTACAAGGAATAATGAGAAGATTTGCTAATAAATCTAGGTACATTCCTAATCATGAAAGTCTAGGACTGTTTATGGTCATATCAAATCAATTTGTTAGTTCAAGTATATCCAAATTTGCAATACCTGTATATTTCCAAAGTATGGATGGATTGGCTGAAATATTCTATAACATGACAATGATCGTAGGCTTCCAAAAGATCACCCAAGGGAATCCATCCCTGGACAGGATAGACAAAAAGGGGGAAAAAATAAGGATGTACTGTCCATGAGGAGCACTTATGTCCTAAATAGGATTCATGCCAAATGACATATCTCTAACCCATAAAGAGAAAAAAAGGGGATTTGTATACTACTTTGCTCCAACAAAGATAATATGTGTCCGTGTCTGATCCTCCCAGCTACAGCATTGCAATTGCAGGGTGTCTCTGGGTGAAACCCCCGCACCTGCACACTGGCGCTGCGTCATCGTGCATAGCAACGCCATCATCCCGTATGTGCGAACAGCGGCCAATGAGACCAACTGCTCCTGGAAAGCACAGCGCCATGCTCTGCACAAGCAACTACGCACGTCCGCGGCCCCACCAATCGGCGTGACACTCTCCTCAGGGCAGGGGGAGGAATGGAACAGCTCCATGGTTACATAAGTTAAGTGGTGTGGTCTTTGATTGTTTAAATATACTATACTATGGGAGGCATTTATTTCATTCCCACATGTTGTCTGGAATCCTGAGGGAAATATCGAGAGCCGATAGCCAGGAGTCTGGAAGTTGGAGCTCACCATCACCAGGGATATCCTTAAGGATGATTCATCATTTTATGGAGGTGTGAGTTCTGTGAGCACTGAGCAGTTGTGTAAAGTTTCAGCATCACTCGTTTTAAGGGGATTATTCTTGAATAACTGTTTATTTACCCACTTAATTTTGGATGATCTAATGGACTTTTCATTTTAACCACTTTGCACCTTGCACTTTATAAGTCGTGATTTAATTGAGTTTTGTCATTTTCAACATTGTATGTTCATATATACATATTCACTTTCTGTTTATGTTGAGAAATTGCTCTGATCACCATATACACAGTTACATAGTCGGTAAGGCTGAAAAAAGACAATAGTCCATCCAGTTCAACCTGTGTAGGTGCATGTATCAGTGTCTATAATGATTTCCCATATATGTTGTGTCCTTTAAGATTTATATCTAATGCCCTGTACACAAGGTTGGATTTTCCGACGGAAAATGTGCGATCGGAGCTTGTTGTTGGAAATTCCGACCGTGTGTGGGCGCCATCGGACTTTTTCCATCGGATTTTCCAACACACAAAGTTTGAGAGCAGGCTATGAAATTTTCTGACAACAAAATCCGATTGCGTCAATTCCGACCGTGTGTGGACAATTCCGACGCACAAAGTGCCACGGATGCTCAGAAGAAATTCCGAGACGGAACTGCTCGATCTGGTAAAATTAGCGTTCGGAATGGATATAGCACTTTTGTCACGCTGCAATGTTTTAAATAGTTTAATGCAGCGCACTCTGTTCTTCTTTATAATGCTAGAAGAATGAAGTAGTTTTGCTGCTCATATTCACACAGACTTCTCACAAACTTCTTTCTTTATTATTTATCGTGATTTCATCAATATATTTTGATTTGTCTTTTAATTTTTTTTTTGGTTTGTATACTTTTCAAGCCTGATCGTGTTTTTTTTTTAACTCCAGAATAGTTTTGGGTGCGTTTTGTGTGTCAAGTTACCACAACACCATTATTATCTTTTATTATTTAATCTCAAGGAGGTTGCTTGGTGTTGGTGTCTCTTGTTAATTCCACATTGTATTTTTGAAATGTACCTGCCTTCTCACAAACAAACTGTCCTTTTTGAAGGAAAACACACATAGGCGAGTATAATTGAAACAAAAATTCCTTTATTAAGGGCTCATAACCAAAGAGGGAGGCAACGCTAGAGAAACAGCAGAAATTGGCGAAGCCTTTGGCCCCCAGAGCACACATCAATTATTTTACTGCAAAATTGGTGGCCTGAGGAGTCCATATCTAGGGGAGTTCAATCTGGTCCAGAAGTCCAAGAGATCATGAACAGCTGCAAATGACATGTATGTCCCCAGGCTGTGGTCATACAAGAGCCTGCATCTTTTGCCAGACCAGACTGAACCCAGGGTCATCACTCTCTGGTCTTCCTTACACGCTTCCTTCCTGGCTGTGGCTCTGGTGTTGGAGGTGTGGCAGGAGGAGGAGTAAGACCTGGAGGAGGAGGACCATGGGTGAGCTCACAAATGTGGCTTTCGCATGTGAGTTGGCCCTTCAACCCCTTATCTAGAGCTTCTAAAATGACAAACTCATATAAGAGGCATTGGCCCTCCTCCATTTGCAGCATTTTGCATGCTGTTAGGTCAGCAAAAACCTCTTCCACACTGTGGGGTGTTCTGAGGGCCTTAGTAGCCTTCCAAAATAGGCCTCTTGCAGCCTCCTCCAGGTTACTCCTCTTCCTCCCACTTTTTCTTTGAAGGCGGAGGGGAGGGACCTGGGTATTGGGCAGCCTACTTGGCCCGGCCACCTCCTGGCTGAGACTTTCCTGTGTATGAAAAAGGGACATCGTTTTAGTTTTGGTTCATCAATCACAATCATAAATTAGTACTAACATATATTTAACATCATTAATTTGACAACCAGAAATCTTTATAAGAATGCTATACCTGGCTCAAGCTGGGCTCCTCCACATGTTGCTGCCTGGAAGGCCCAGGTTGGACGTCTGAAGCCTCAGCTGAGGGGGAAGGAAGCGTGGAAGGAAGACTGGAGAGTGATGGCCTGGGTTCCGTCTGACCTGCCAGAAAATGCAGTCTGTCATAGTTCCACAGGGGACATAAATGTCATCTGCAGCTCCTGATCTCTGGGAATCCTGGACCTTCTTGCGCTCCCATAGATAAGTGCTCCTCATGCCACCAATTAGGGCCTTCAAATAGGTGATGTCTGCGTGGGGATCACCGGCTTCACAAATTCCAGCAAATTATCCAGCGCTGCCTTCCTCTTTTGTTTGGTTCTTATAATCAGGGTGGTTCACCTGCCACAGACAGGGCAGCTTCCTATCATCTATGAATATGCTGATAAACTCCTGATCCTTCAAGATATCCATTTTCTCTGCAAGACACAACACAAGACAAACCCTAATGTCAGGCTAAAGTCTCCTAATCTTGTCACAATACAGGCCTCAATCTAGAAGCAGTATAGGCCCAATTTTCAATCTTACCTTCGTTATCACGATCGGCGCCTCCGATACTCCTTCCTCCGCTCACAGATTGTACGTACTACGCACGCTTTATATACACTGAGCATGCGTGAAACTTCACCCGCCCCTGACGTTCTTTCTAGTCTATTCCCCGCCCCTTCTCGTTTGGCGCAGTGGGGGAAGAGCACGTGGCGGAGACACAGCAACGAGGAGGAGGAGGAAAGCATGGAGCCAGAAACGTCCCGATCCCAGAGGAGACGATTTAAGGCCTCAAATATGTCCTTCGGGGAGATGTTGGAGAGGGTCGACATCCTGAAGAGGACCGACTATGACGGGAAGTATGGACCTTACCCCAACCCCAATGTCAGAAAGGCCAAGATCATGGCGAAAGCTGTCAAGAGTCTGCAGAAGAATTTTGGGGTACGACGATACAAGGATCAACTCTGGAAGCGGTGGTCGGACCTCAAATTAAGGGAGCACGAGCAGTACAGAAGGATCAGGAGAGTGCTGCAAAAAAGTAAGTAGTTGTACTGTGTTCCTATTCTTTATTTTTCTAACATTCGTGTTGCTCCATGTGCTTTTCTTAACTGTTGTACAGTTTAAAATGACAACTTTCATGTTCATGGGCACATTATTCGTTCGTATGAAACATTGTTAGTTCGGCATAGAAAACACCATGTTTTGGACATATGCATTTGAATACATTTTTTCTAGCCTACTTCTCTTAAAATAATTTTGGTGTCTAGATGGGTTGGTAACTAGAATGAAATGCAAACTAGATTCTGTGTAAGGAGAGGACACTCAGCAGCTGTTTACACATCTGGACGCTGGAGCACTAGTGTGGGAGACACCAGAACACCCTTTTTATTAGGGGGTCCCACACAGGTGCTCCAGTGTATACTATAGGGGTGTCTCCATCTGTGAAGCTTGTACAAAACAGGTAAGTATTCAAGCTTGACAAAGGACAAAAAAATGTCTTCATCTTGGAACTCTGCCAAAGCAGACAATTGTACCCCACTTCCAAGCAATGTTTCATATTCCTATTTCTGCCATCAAATACCTGTGTGCTAAGTATACCTATTTTTTTTTACATAGGGGCTAAAAGACTCGGAGGACACCACTCATCCGAGGAGACCACAGACTCCCCACCTCAGGAACAAGGGGAAATCCCCCAAAGCCAACAGGAGGAGGAGGAGAGAGATGTGGTGGAAATTGTCACCACAACAGGTGAGTATCTGCGACCACAGGCTCAGGTAAGAGATGGATGCCTGAATATTTATAATACATGGTGTGTTTTTTTTTTATATTTTTAGGTGATCGTGATGTTGTGGATCCAGGTCATTTCACCAGTGAAAGTGCCCAGATCCTGATCAGGGAGATCATGGGGTGTAAAAGGGACTTGGAAAACATCCAGAAAAACATCAATGATGTTAAAAACAAAATGAAGAACATCATTGATGTTCTAGGGAGAGTTTAAAACCCCCTCGAAATTCCTAATGTAGTTGGCATTTTTTTCCAAAAAAATGTGTTGCACCTTTTTACCTATTGTCGAAAAGCCAAATTTTGAAGATGCACACAGTGTGTCAACATGTGCTATCTGCCATCACAGGAGATCACTGTAGGCGTTTTGTGGGTGCAACCCCTTCCTCAAAAATAAAGTAGCTGAGAGGAAAGGGTTGCACCCACAAAACACATCCCTTGATCCCCCGTGATGGCAGCTAGCACATGTTGACATTCGGGAATTTGTGTGCACCTTCAAAATTTGGCTTTTGCAGGGGTGACTTCACCCCATCTGAACGCAATCTCAAACACAGTTTATAAATACTCATGTCTGATATTGCCTGTTTTATCTTAAATGGACATTTCTACTTTTATTAATGTGACCCAAAAAATTGTTATACAACAAACATGTTGGTTTGTTTTAAAAACCTTTGATAAATGCACATGTGGTTGTGCTTGTATTAAAAAGATTGATAATCAAGAATGTGTGGATTCTTCTTTCAATGCTCCAAAAAGTTTTTGGTGGTAAAATTGTTGGTTTCTGTGACAATGGGGGTTATTTCCTAAGGGCAAATCCACTTTGCACTACAAGCGCAGTTTCAGTGCAGTCTCAAGTGCACTTGTAGTGCAAAGTGTATTTGCCTTTAGTAAATAACACCCAACAGTGCTTTCTAATGTTGCACAATCACGCCATTTTCAGGACTCCACAAATTTATGTCAGGGTCAGCTAAAAGAAAGACAAGCAGTAAATGTCAGCAAATATTTTAATAGTTAGAATTTATTTTTTATTTCAAAAATGTCTCAGACATTGTCTGGCATATCGATGGCCCCCCTACCCGCAAAGTATTCCATGTATCTTATACGGACCTCGCGGGCACTCAGGGGGGGCAAGCCAGGACGGCCAGCTTCAAGCGCCGTCAAGGTTGGTTCATTTGCATGAATTCCGGATTCAGGCCCAACTGAGCCAGCAGAACAAAAAGTTGTGGAGAACACAGCAAGCCAGGATGATATGATTGAGTTTATACTCCGCCATTTGTATGGGTGTAAGAAATAGGTGGAACCGGCTGGCCATTATTCCAAACGTGTTCTCCACCACTCTTCTGGCTCTGGCCAGCCGGTAATTAAAAACCCTCTGGTCCGGGGTGAGGGTCCTCATAGGGAATGGCCGCATAAGATGGCCCCCCAGCGCAAATGCTTCATCCGCACGCATGACTCCACCATCTGACATCCGGCCATTTTTCCCCACGTCCACATACAGGAACTCGTAAGTAGCCAACACCACCGCCAACATCACAATACCATTGAACCCCTTATATTTGTAATAGTATGACCCCGAGTTGGGTGGTGGGACGATGTGGGCGTGTTTCCCATCAATTTCCCCTTCGCAGTTAGGAAAGTCCCACCGCTGGGCAAAGTGGGAGGCCACAGTCTGCCATTCCTGTGGGTTGGAAGGAAACTGTGGAGTCAAAGAAGAAAATAAAATTAATCATTTTGCACATAAACATGTAAAGCAGATTAGACACAAACGTTCTTGGCCAACATCAGTATAACATTTATTTTAGGGACTATATAAAGACAAAGGTATAAGGTCCACCTATCAGATCCCCCCCCCCCCCCCCCATGGGCCATTTTGTGAATTTTATGGGAGGGGAGATGTTTTGGACAGGTCACCCTCTACACTTCATTGAGAGATGAATTGCCTAAATAATGTGGATTACTTTGGCCAGCCCCTCCTTACACTATTGGCAGCCCACTGGACAGGTAAGAAGTGTCATAATACAAAGAGAAAAATATACACTGTACACATTTTAGCACATTTTTACATTCTGCTATTACCTATCAAGATAATAATAGGATACAAAAACTTTAAACAGTGCCATTTGAAAGTATTCAGGCAGGCCCTTGCACTACATGCTTTGGGGAATTCATCCATAAATCTGACCACAAGAGGTAGGTATAGTGTGTATGGGTTTGGCAAAGTCAGCAGATAGAGGATTGGTATCAGTTGAGTTAGCAGTTGGAGGGAGGGAGGGTTCAAAAAGATTGTGTGAACACAAAAAAAAGCCTCTGGCACTCTGCCAGAATTTCAAGCACACATCACAATTTTAAACATTTTAGGGGGTATTTAGGGTAAAGCACTACTATGGAGCTGACAAAATACATTGTTAATTGACTACACGAGGTGAATATAGGGCCAGGAGAGCATGCTGGGGAGGTAAGTGAAGGCAAATATGTATGAAGGACAAAAATAAAAATTACATAAAAATCCAGCATGCATGAGGCCAAAGGGGACATTCACAGCATATTACAATCATGGTAATTAGGGAATGAGGAAAGAAATACAATACATTAGCAAACATTCTATATAATAAAATGTGATGTAAAAGGATAAAAATCTTACCTTTAATATACTCCTTCTGCAGGACCTGGATGATGGCAGAACAAGTCTCTGGGATAATGATCCCCAGAGCCTGGAGGGAGATGCCTGTCGAGAACTTGAGATCCTGCAGGCTTCTCCCCGTCGCCAAGTACCGCAGGGTGGCGACGAGCCTCTGCTCCGCAGTGATGGCTTGCCTCATGCAGGTATCCTGCCTGCTGATATAGGGGTCAGCAAAGCCAACAAACGGTGAAATACGGGGTCCGTCATCCGGAGAAAGTTCCTGAAATCGTCAGGATTATTCTCATGGATCTCACGGAGCAAAGGCATGTGACAGAACTGGTCATGCTGGAGCAACCAATTCTTGGTCCATGAACTCCTCCCCACCCTGTTCATGGACTGGGCTTGTGTCAAGGTAAGGACCCCAACACCAAGCCCCCGCACAGCAGGAACTCTACGAGGAGTACGTATACGCAACATGGCTAGAAAACGGTCGGCTACTCAGAACGAAGTAACAGAACGCACTGAAGAGCAGCAAGGCCTGTGAAGAGCGACCTGAAAAACAGTAACGAACGAACAAAAACAAAATGACAGAGTCAAGGGGAACTCGCTGCATGCACTGAAGAACAGGTACAAACCCACAAGCACAAACTGAACAGCAGAAAACGATCTGAAAACCACGAGTCTGAAAAAGACCAAATTTTTACTAACACGAGATTAGCAAAAGGAGCCCAAAGGGTGCCGTGCTTGGTTCTGAACTGCCCTTTTATAGTCTCGTCGCACATGGTGTACGTGACCGCGTTCTTGGCAATCGGAAAATCGAACAACTTTGTGTGACCCTGTGTAGACAAAACAAGTTTGAGCCAACACTCGTAGGAAAAAATCCATGGATTTTGTTGTCGGAATGTCTGATCGTGTGTACGGGGCATAAGAGTCTTTTAAAGATGCCCATAATCCTTGCATCCACCACAAATTGTGGGAGAGAGTTCCACATCCTTATTGCCTGAACAGTGAAGAACCCCCTACGCAATTTAAGGTTAAACCGCTTCTCCTCCAGTCTCATTGTGTGGCCCCGTGTCTTTTACACTCCCTAGGACTGAATAGTTTATTTCCTATGCTGGGATCCCCATTGAGATATTTGTAGATCGCCATCATGTCTCCTCTCAAGCATCTTTTCTCCAGCGAGAATAAATTTAGTGTTTGCAGCCATTCCTCATAATTGAGGTCCTCCAGTCCCCTTATTAGTTTTGTTGCCCTTCTTTGGACTCTCTCCAGCTCAAGCACATCCCTTCGGAGGACTGGTGACCAGAACTGAATGGAAAACTCCAGATGAGGTCTGACCAGAGCTTTATAGAGTGGCAGAATTATACTTTTGTCCCTGGAGTATATCCCCTTTTTTATGCATAAAAAAGGGGAAATATTCTGCCTGCTTTGGTAGCTGCAGCTTGGTACTGCATGCTGTTGCTCAATCTGTCATCTATTAGCACCCCTAGATCCTTCTCCAACCTTGATTCTCCCAGCTGTTCTCCACCTAGTGAATGTTTTTCATTAATTCATTTTGACCCCAGGTGCATTACTTTACATTTCTCCACATTAAACTTATTTGCCATTTGTCCACCCTCTCTTTTATTATGTAAAGGTCTTTCTGCAAAATTTCTGTGTCCTGATGCAAGTTTATTACTCTGCTTATCTTTATATCATCTGCAAAGTCTGAGACTGAACTAGTTATCCCATACTCTATCGATTATGAATATGTTGAATAGAATTGGTCCCAAGACAGAACCTTGGGGTACCCCACTCACCACTCCAGACCAGTCTGAGTACATGTTTTTTATCACTACACTTTGGACCCGTCCCTGTAACCATTTTTTTACCCAAGCACAAACCCTATGGTCCAAGCCTGCAAATCTCAGCTTGTAAATTAAGCGTTCATGGGGGACTGTATAAAATGCTTTTGCAAAGTTCAGATACACCACATCCACAGGCCTCCCTCTATCTAGATGGCTTACTTCCTCGTAGAATGTTAGCAAACTGGTTTGGCAGGAACATCCTCTCATAAAACCATGCTGATTACCACTAATGATATTCTTCTCTTCAGTAAAGCTTTGGATATAATCCCTAATCATCCCCTACAATAAATTACCCACTATTGACTGACTGACTGACCTATAATTCCCAGGAATATGTCTCTGCCCTTTTTTGAATATTGGTACCACGTTGGCTTTTTGTCAGAAACCATGAATCAGACTGAGACAGAAGTACAGTTAAATTACACTTGTTTAATAATAAAAAGGGGTTCAAGAACCAAAACGGATTGTCAGACAAGCCAAAACATATCAGGGAGCCAGAGATGAGCGTCGTAGAACAGCAAGCAGGATCTGGAGCCAGAAGGAATGTCAGCCAAGCAAGTCTTTAAACAGGAATGCAGGAGATAGCCTCTGTGATGTTGACCAAGGCGAAGGCAGAGATCCTCTGGGCTGGACGGCTTAAGTAGGCAGGACTGACGACCAGGATATCATTAACAGGTGAGTAACTGTGGAGAGATAGGAGCTGGCAATTAGCCGACAGCTGAGCGGACAGCTCAGAGAAGGAATGGCTGAGCCCAGCCCTAACAGTACCCCCTCCTCAACGACCCCTCCCCCTCGGAGGACCACCAGGATTGAGGGGAAAATGTCTACGGAAATCACGGAGGAGGACAGGGGCATGAATGTCCGAGGATGAGACCCAAGAGCGTTCCTCCGGACGGTATCACTTCCAATGCACCAGATACTGTATGCGCCAACGGAACCTATGGGAGTCAACAATGCACTGTACTTCATACTCCTCATGGTTCTCAAACTGTACAGGGTGAGGACCTGGCACCGAGGTGGTAAAGCGGTTGCAGACCAAAGGTTTTAATAAGGAGACATGAAATACATTTGAGATACGCATATTAAAAGGAAGGTCTAATGCAGGGGTCTTAAAGTACCGGCCCAGTTACAAATGTCCCGCAGGCAAGGCCGATCCTAGGCGACTGGGAACTTTCTCTCTCCGTCTCCTTTCCCCCTGCATGCTGCTGCAGCCTAGCGCGCACAACACAGGAGAGCAGAGCGGAGGGAGGATCCGCCCATCGCCCTGCCCACTTAGTTCTATCGAGAAGTGCCCGCTATCCAATAGTGCCTGGGACGAACTGCGCATGCGCCGTACGTAAGAGAGATGGAGCCTGCGCACAATAGCCGACTGAAGACATTTTTCTGTCAGATTGTGCCGAGGCACGTTCATGTAGATGAGAGGCGGAATTTAACATGAAGGGGGCAGATGTTTTCATTGATGGCCAGAGCTGATCTAACATGAAGGGGGCGGATGTTTTCATTGATGGCCAGTGCTGATCTATCATGAAGGGGGCGGATGTTTTCAAGGATGGCCACTACTGCAAAGATGGGGGCAGAATTTTAAACGTTTAGCTAGCTAAAAAGGCCCTCCAGGAAGAATAGCAGATAAAGATTTGTTTAGCAGATTTGTTTGGGTATCATTAAAAATCCCACCCCCAGCTTTGCAGCACTGGCCATCATTGAAAACATCCACGCCCCTCATCCACATGAACTCCTTGGCAGCGCGAGGCACAATCTGACTGAAAAATTTATTCAGGCGCTGTCTCGCTGACACAACAGCTGATTGTAAAATCAGCTGTTGTTCTTTTACGTATGGCGCATGCGCAGTTCGTCCTGAGCACTATTCGATAGCGGGCACCTCGACAGAACACCGGCCCCGGATCCAGGGTCCTGCTGCCACCTCAGGGCGGAAGATTGTGGCATTCTCAGGGTGCCCTGCCACTAGGCCTGTGATAAAGCCAGGACCTGACAGGAGGAGAGGACTCGGGAGGCAGAAGATCAAGCCACCAGCTGACTGCCAGGAGAGGTAAGTGAGCCATCACACAGAGGCTGAGCAAAGTCCTTAGTTGCCTGACTGGAGTTGAAATTTGTGAAGAGGGGATATTTGTGAAGTGGAGTGTGGGGGGGGGGGGGGGTATTTGTGTGAAGTGGAGTGTGGAGGGTATTTGTGGAGTGTAGGGGGTAATGCTGGGTGTTAATAGTGCGTCCGCTGATACCAATGCTGGGGGTTAATAGTGCATCCGCTGACACCAATACTGGGGGTTAATAGTGCGTCCACTGACACCAATGCTGGGGGTTAATAGTGCGTCCGCTGACACCAATGCTGGGGGTTAATAGTGTGTCCGCTGACACTAATGCTGGGGGATAATAGTGAGTCTGCTGACACCAATGCTGGGGGTTAATAGTGCATCCGCTGACACCCATGCTGGGGGTTAATAGTGAGTCCGCTGACACCAATGCTGGGGGTTAATATTGTGTCCGCTGACACCAATGCTGGGGGTTAATATTGTGTCCGCTGACACCAATGCTGGGGGTTAATATTGTGTCCGCTGACACCAATGCTGGGGGTTAATAGTGTGTTCGCTGACACCAATGCTGGGGGAAAGGAAAGTTTGCATGCGGCCCCCATTGGATGTAAAAACTTGCCCTGTGGCCCTCAGGTAATTTGAGTTTGAGACCCCTGGTCTAATACGTAAGCCACTGGATTAATCCTGCGAAGAATACGGAAAGACCCAATAAAACTGAAGGTGCGAAGCTCAGAGAGGGAACACGAAGTCAGAGGTTGCGAGATGACAGCCAGACCCTGTCCCCAACCTGGTAGGAAGGCACAGGCAGTCGTCTGCGGTCAGCATGGAGTCTGTACCTATCATTAGCATGTCACAAAGCCTCCTTGTGCTCAAGTGGAATGAAGACCACGGAGATGCTCCTCTAACGCAGGAATACTCTGTTGAACAAATGAGTCAGACAACATGGAAGGTTTAATACCATAGTTCGCCATAAACAGGGACAATTGTAAAGCAGAATTCAAAGCACTATTGTGAGCAAACTCTGCCCATGGTAATAGGTCTGACCAATTGTTATGATGGTCAGAAATACAGCAACGTAGGAATTGCTCCAATGACCGATTGGCTCGTTCTGCAGCCCCATTAGACTGCGGGTGATACGCAGAGGAAAAAGTAAGCTGAATTCCCAACTGTGCACAAAATGCTCGCCAGACCGGGACACAAATTGACTACCCCTGTCCAAGACAATCACCTTGGGTAGCCCATGTAAGCGAAAGATCTCCCGAGCAAAAATGGAAGCCAGTTCCTTAGAAGTTGACAATTTCTTAAGTGGAATACAATGAGACATTTTTGAGAACTGGTCAACCACCATAGGGATAACTGTGTTGCCCTGGGAGTTGGGTAACTCCACAATAAAATTCATAGACAGGTGGGTCCATGGCCTCTCTCCATTGAGTATGGGTTGTAGGAGGCCTACTGGAAGGTGTCGTGGAGTCCTATGCCCTGTACATATGGTCGGATTTTCCGACAGAAAAAGTTTGATCGGATTGTGTTGTCGGAAATTCCAATCGTGTGTGGGCTCCATCGGACTTTTTCGGTGGGAATTTCCGACACACAAAGTTTGAGAGCAGGCTATAAAATTTTCCGACAACAAAATCTGATCGGTTAAATTCCGATCGTGTGTACACAAATCCGACGCACAAAGTGCCAAGCATGCTCAGAATAAATTAAGAGACGAAAGCCATTGGCTACTGCCCCGTTTACAGTCCCGACGTACCTGTTTTACGTCACCGCGTTCAGAACGATCAGCTTTTCTGACAACTTTGTGCGACCGTGTGTATGCAAGACAAGTTTGAGCCAACATCCGTCGGAAAAAATCCATGGATTTTGTTGTCAGAATGTCCGATCAATGTCCGATCGTGTGTACAGGGCATAACTCTGAGCACACACGGAACAGGCAGCTATGAAGGCGGTTACATCAGCACATAGACTAGGCCACCAGAATTGTTGGGAAATGGCCCAAAAGAGTTGATTCTTCCCAGGGTGGCCAGCAGCCTTGAGAGAATAGTAAGTCTGGAGCACGGCAGTACAGAGACTCTCTGGAACAAAGCAGTGGTCACAAGGTTTCTCAGGAAAAGCATGGACCTGAGCAGCAAGAATTTTGTCACCCAAAGGAGAAGTGAGACTGGTGCGAACCGTAGCCAGAATACGATCAGGGGGAATCACAGGAACCAGAACTGACTCCATCTTGGAAGTGGAGGAAATCTGTCGTGACAGAGCGTCAGCCCTTACATTCTTAATACCGGGTAAAAATTAGACAATGTAATTGAAACTTGACAAGAAAAGAGCCCATCGTGCCCTTCTGGGAGAGAGGCATTTAGCCTCAGACAAGAATGTGAGATTCTTATGGTCAGTAAGAATAAGAACCGGCACAGTGGTACCTTTGAGGAGATGTCCCCAGATGTCTTTCAGGGCTAAAATGATCACCAACAGTTCTCTGTCATCAATCTCGCAATTGCACTCCGCAGGTGGCAATTTCTTGGAAAAGTAGCCACAAGGATGCATAGCGCTTTGAGACGTAGGACGTTAAGACAGAAGGGCATCAACACCAGTCTCAGAAGCATCAACCTCAAGGATAAATGGTAACATAGGATCAGGATGTGCCAATACAGGAGCAGAAACAAAGGCTGCCTTGAGACTCTCAAAGGCCTTAACAGACTCCAGAGACCAACTCTGTGGGTTACCGTCCTTTCTGGTCATATCAGTCAGGGGCTTGACCAGAGACGAGAAGTTACAAATAAACTTCCGATAATAGTTGGCAAAGCCCAGAAAACGTTGCAGAGGATGTAAACCCATGGGTCGGGGCCACTGTAGGACTGCTGAAAGTTTCTCTGGGTCCATCAAAAAAACAGCAGTGGAAATGACTTAGCCCAGGAATTTAACCTGTTCACGATGGAATTCGCACTTCTCCAATTTACAATAGAGATTGTTCTCTTAGTTTCTGAAGCACACGACAGACATCTGTGTGGTGGCTTTCCAGGGACTTGGAAAATATGAGGATATCGTCGAAATAAACCACCACACATAACTGCAACAAATCTCGGAGGACATCATTAATAAATTCCTGGAAAACTGTCAGGACGTTACAAAGGCCAAAAGGAATTACGAGGTACTCATAATGGCCTGTTCTGGTATTAAATGCAGTTTTCCATTCGTCGCCCTCCTTAATCCTTACAAGAGTGTATGCCCCTCTCGAATCAAGCTTTGTGAATACCGTTGCTCCCTTAAGGCAGTCAAATAACTCAGAAACCAACGGAATTGTATAGGCATTCTTAATCGTGAAACGATTGAGACCCCATAATGAATACAAGGTCTCAGTTCACCATTCTTCTTTTTCACAAAGAAGAAACCAGCACTAGCAGTAGACGAGGATTTGCAGATGAAACTTCGAGAAAGTGCATCTGCAACATACTCCTCTGTGGCCTTATCCTCCAAGACAGACAAAGGGTAAACCCGGCCATGAGGGGATATGGCACCAGGTTGAAGGTCAATTGCGCAATCATAAAAGAGGTGTGGAAACAAACTACCGGCTTGACCTTTGTCAAAGACATCGTTAAAATCGCGGTACTCCTCCGGCAGGGAGGAGGGAGAAGAGGTGCACAGGACCTTGGCTACCTCCTGGAAGCATGTCTTACTGCATTGTGGCGACCAGGAGAGAACCTCAGCACAGAGCCAATCAAGAGAGGGGTTGTGCCTCTGTAACCAAGAATAACCAATAACCAGCGGAAACTTAGGTGAGGAAATAACTTGGAATTGGATTATCTCATGGTGAAGAGCCCCTGCGGCCATGGACAATGGAACAGTCTCATGAGGCACATGGTCAGGCTGTAGAGGTGTCCCGTCAAGAGCCTCAATGGCAGGTGGACTGTCACGCAGCTGCAGCGGAATCAAGTGCTTTGATACAAAGGCAGCATCAATAAACAGGCCTGCAGCCCCAGAGTTGATTAGAGCCTGTATCTCGATGGATGACTCAGGCCAAGAAAGGGTGACCGAAACCAGGGGCTTATCCTTCTGGATAACTGGGGAGGAAACAACGACACCTAAGGTCTGTCCATGACAGGACCTCAAGGTTCGGGCGTTCCCTGGACAGGTAAGACTTCAAAAAGTGACCTGCCTGGCTACAATAAAGGCACAATCTCTCCCTCCTCCTAAGGGTTCTCTCATCTGCAGAGAGACGTGTGAATCCCAAGTGCATGGGTTCATCTTCACAGACCAACTCAGTACCATGAGGCATTGGAGGTGAGGAAGGCAAGGGTGAGACTGCAAAGTTCAGAGACAAATGTACAGGAGGCGTCCCCAAGCGCTCCTTAAAAGGAAGTCTTTCTCTGAGTCTGCAGTCAATGAGGATGGCAAAAGTGATCAACTTCTCCAGCTCAATGGGCATATTTCGGGCTGCTATCTCATCCCTAAAAGGTATCCGAGAGACCATGAGAAAAAGCAGCCACGAGGGCCTCATTGTTCCACGCAACCTCTGCTGCCAGAGTACGGAATTCAATGGCGTAGTCAGCAGCAGTTCTCGTACTCTGTTTGATGGACATGAGGCACGTGGCAGCAGAAGTGGAGCATGAGGGAACATCAAATACCCTTTTAAAAGAAGCCACCAACTCTGGGTAACTCAAGACAACAGGTTTTTGCTTCTCCCATAGAGGGTTTGCCAGGCCAAGGCTCTCTCAGAAAGCAAAGATATCACGAAACCTACTTTGCTTCTGTCTTTGGGAAATGCCTGGGGCAGTATCTCAAAGTATATCTCAACCTAGTTGAGAAACCCTCTGCATTGGACTGGATCGCCCCCAAATCGCTGGGGAAGCAGAGGGAACCAGACATATCTCTGCTAGAGGTAATACTCAAGGCGGGTGCCTGCACAGAGACTGGAGCAGCAGCAGGGATGGCCTTCAACACAGGTTGTATCGGAGCAGCCACAGTGGGAGATTCCAGGTGAGCCGTGTGACTCTGGAGCATTTGTAACGCCATGGCAAACTGATCCATGCGGTGATCCTGCTTATTCAATCTGGAAAAAATATTACCAACGAGTGGATTGACTGCATCTTCTAAATTCATGCCCTTCGCCTACTGTCAGAAACCATGAATCAGACTGAGACAGAAGTACAGTTAAATCACACTTGTTTAATAATAATAATAAAAAGGTAAACAGAGTAAACGTAGTCAAAACATAGCCAGAGTTCAGGAACCGGAACGGATAGTCAGACGAGCCAAAATGTCAGGGAGCCAGAGATGAGCGTAGTAGAACAGCAAGCAGGATCTGGAGCCAGAAGGAATGTCAGCTAAGCAAGTCTTTAACAGGAACACAGCAAGGTGAAGGCAGAGATCATCTGGGCTAGACGGCTTAAGTAGGCA
This sequence comes from Aquarana catesbeiana, assembly GCF_042186555.1. Taxonomy (NCBI): domain Eukaryota; kingdom Metazoa; phylum Chordata; class Amphibia; order Anura; family Ranidae; genus Aquarana; species Aquarana catesbeiana. The sequence continues at coordinate 154,881,860 of NC_133336.1, forward strand.
GGACTGAGGAGCAGGATATCAACAGGAAAGGAGCTGGCAATTAGCCGACAGCTGAGCGGCCAGCTTTGAGAAGGAAGGGCTGAGCCCAGCCCTGACACTTTTCTCCAATCAGCTTGTACCAATCCTGTTAGTATGCTGTCCACAAAGATTAGGAACAATGGCCTGGCTATAACTTGACTAAGTTCTCTGAGGACTCGTGGGTGTAAGCCATCTGGTCCTGGTGATTTATTTGTGTTAAGTTTTTTTTGAGTTTTACATTGACTCCGGCCTCTGTTAGCCACGTGGATATGTCACGTGTTGTGTCACTAACACTACAGGCGCTGTTGGTAAACCCTTCTTTTTCCTGCGTAAAAACTGTGGAGAAGGCGGCATTTAGTACAGTTGCCTTCTTTGTGTACATCTGTAACCATCCTCATCTTTTAATGCCCTGTACACACGGTCGGGTTTTCCGACAGAAAATGTGTGATAGGACCTTGTTGTCGGAAATTCCGACCGTGTGTGGGCTCCATCACACATTTTCCATCAGAATTTCTGACACACAAAGTTTGAGAGCAGGCTATAAAATTTTCCGACAACAAAATCCGTTGTCGGAAATTCCGATCATGTGCACACAAATCCGACGCACAAAGTGCCACGCATGCTCAGAATAAATTAAGAGACAAAAGCTATTGGCTACTGCCCCCTTTATAGTCCCGACGTATGTTTTTTACGGTACCGCGTTCAGAACGATCGGATTTTCCGACAACTTTGTGTGACCGTGTGTATGCAAGACAAGTTTGAGCCAACATCCGTCGGAAAAAATCCATGGATTTTGTTGTCGGAATGTCCGATCAATGTCCGACCGTGTGTACAGGGCATAAGTGTGCAATGTGCTCCGAATTTGGCTTTTTACTGTTAATATACCTGGTATCATCGAAGAATATATATGAGAGTCAGAAAAGTAAAACCAAGGAAAAAAGAAAAAGAAAAAATACTGGTCTATAAATACAGTGCTTTGAAAAAAGTATTTATACCCCTTGAAATTTTACACTTTTTGCCATTTCACAACCAAAAACGTAAATGGATTTTATTGGGATTTTATATGATAGACCAACACAAAGTGGCACATAGCTGTGAAGTGGAAGGAAAATAATAAATGGTTTTCCAAATTTTTTACAAATAAATATCTGAAAAGTGTGGCGTGCATTTGTATTCAGCCCCCCTGAGTCAATACTTTGTAGAACCACCTTTCGCTGCAATTACAGATGCAAGTCTTTTTGGGGATGTCTCTACCAGCTTGGCACATCTAGAGAGTGACATTTTTGTCTATTCTTCTTTCCAAAATAGCTCAAGCTCTGTCAGGTTGTATGGGGAGTGTCTGTGAACAGCAATTTTCAACTCTTGCCACATATTCTCAATTGGATCTAGGTCTCGACTTTAACCACTTGACGACCGCCTCACGCCGGTGTACGTCGGCAAGGTGGCACGGACAGGCAAAATCACGTACATGTACGTGATTTGCCTTTCGCGGGTGGGGGGTCCTATCGGACCCCCCCCCCCCCGGTGCCCGAGGCGGTCATCTTTTGTCCCACGGCGATCGGAGGTGAGGGGGAGGCCATCCGTTCGTGGCCCCCCCTCGCGATCGCCGCCGGCCAATCGAATCATTCCTTTGCTGCTGTATGCTAAACAGCAGCAAAGGAAATGATGTCATCTCTCCTCGGCTCGGTAATTTCCGTTCCGGCCCGAGGAGAGAAGACAGGTATGTGAGTGCACAACACTACACACACACAGTAGAACATGCCAGGCACACGAAACACCCCAATCCCCCCCCCGATCGCCCCCCGATCCCCCCCCCAATCACCCCCCCCCCCCCCCATCACAAACTGACACCAGCAGTTTTTTTTTTTTTTTTCTGATTACTGCATTGGTGTCAGTTTGTGACAGTTACAGTGTTGGGACAGTTAGTATTAGCCCCCTGTAGGTCTAGGATACCCCCCAAACCCCCCCTAATAAAGTTTTAACCCCTTGATCACCCCGTCACCAGTGTCGCTAAGCGATCATTTTTCTGATCGCTGTATTAGTGTCGCTGGTGACGCTAGTTAGGGACCTAAATATTTAGGTTCGCTGTCAGCGTTTTATAGCGACAGGGACCCCCATATACTACCGAATAAATGTTTTAACCCCTTGATGGCCCCCTAGTTAACCCTTTCACCACTGATCACCGTATAACTGTTACGGGTGACGCTGGTTAGTTTGTTTATTTTTTATAGTGTCAGGGCACCCGCCGTTTATTACCGAATAAAGGTTTAGCCCCCTGATCGCCCGGCGGTGATATGCGTCGCCCCAGGCAGCGTCAGATTAGCGCCAGTACCGCTAACACCCACGCACGCAGCATACACCTCCCTTAGTGGTATAGTATCTGATCGGATCAATATCTGATCCGATCAGATCTATACTAGCGTCCCCAGCAGTTTAGGGTTCCCAAAAACGCAGTGTTAGCGGGATCAGCCCAGATACCTGCTAGCACCTGCGTTTTGCCCCTCCGCCCAGCCCACCCAAGTGCAGTATCGATCGATCACTGTCACTTACAAAACACTAAACGCATAACTGCAGCGTTCGCAGAGTCAGGCCTGATCCCTGCGATCGCTAACAGTTTTTTTGGTAGTATTTTGGTGAACTGGCAAGCACCAGCCCCAAGCAGCGTCAGATTAGCGCCAGTACCGCTAACACCCACGCACGCAGCATACGCCTCCCTTAGTGGTATAGTATCTGAACGGATCAATATCTGATCCGATCAGATCTATACTAGCGTCCCCAGCAGTTTAGGGTTCCCAAAAACGCAGTGTTAGCGGGATCAGCCCAGATACCTGCTAGCACCTGCGTTTTGCCCCTCCACCCGGCCCAGCCCACCCAAGTGCAGTATTGATCGATCACTGTCACTTACAAAACACTAAACGCATAACTGCAGCGTTCGCAGAGTCAGGCCTGATCCCTGCGATCGCTAACAGTTTTTTGGTAGCTTTTTATTGAACTGGCAAGCGCCAGCGGCCTAGTACACCCCGGTCGTAGTCAAACCAGCACTGAAGTAACACTTGGTGACGTGGCGAGTCCCATAAGTGCAGTTCAAGCTGGTGAGGTGGCAAGCACAAGTAGTGTCCCGCTGCCACCAAGAAGACAAACACAGACCCGTCGTGCCCATAGTGCCCTTCCTGCTGCATTCGCCAATCCTAATTGGGAACCCACCGCTTCTGCAGCGCCCATACTTCCCCCATTCACATCCCCAACCAAATGCAGTCGGCTGCATGAGAGGCATTTTCTTTATGTCCTCCCGAGTACCCCTACCCAACGAACCCCCCCAAAAAAGATGTTGTGTCTGCAGAAAGCGCGGATATAGGCGTGACACCCGCTATTATTGTCCCTCCTGTCCTGACAATCCTGGTCTTTGCATTGGTGAATGTTTTGAACGCTACCATTCACTAGTTGAGTATTAGCATAGGGTACAGCATTGCACAGACTAGGCACACTTTCACAGGGTCTCCCAAGATGCCATCACATTTTGAGAGACCCGAACCTGGAACCGGTTACCGTTATAAAAGTTAGTTACAAAAAAAGTGTAAAAAAAAAAAAAATATATAAAATAAAAAAAAATAGTTGTCGTTTCATTGTTCTCTCTCTCTCTATTCTCTCTCTCTATTGTTCTGCTCTTTTTTACTGTATTCTATTCTGCAATGTTTTATTGTTATTATGTTTTATCATGTTTGCTTTTCAGGTATGCAATTTTTTATACTTTACCGTTTACTGTGCTTTATTGTTAACCATTTTTTTGTCTTCAGGTACACCATTCACGACTTTGAATGGTTATACCAGAATGATGCCTGCAGGTTTAGGTATCATCTTGGTATCATTCTTTTCAGCCAGCGGTCGGCTTTCATGTAAAAGCAATCCTAGCGGCTAATTAGCCTCTAGACTGCTTTTACAAGCCGTGGGAGGGAATGCCCCCCCCACCGTCTTCCGTGTTTTTCTCTGGCTCTCCTGTCTCAACAGGGAACCTAAGAATGCAGCCGGTGATTCAGCCAGCTGACCATAGAGCTGATCAGAGACCAGAGTGGCTCCAAACATCTCTATGGCCTAAGAAACCGGAAGCTACGAGCATTTTATGACTTAGATTTCGCCGGATGTAAATAGCGCCATTGGGAAATTGGGGAAGCATTTTATCACACCGATCTTGGTTTCGTCAGATGCTTTGAGGGCAGAGGAGAGATCTAGGGTCTAATAGACCCCAATTTTTTCAAAAAAGAGTACCTGTCACTACCTATTGCTATCATAGGGGATATTTACATTCCCCGAGATAACAATAAAAATGATTAAAAAAAAAAAATGAAAGGAACAGTTTAAAAATAAGATAAAAAAGCAAAAAAAAAAAAAAAAAAAAAAAAAAAAAAAGCACCCCTGTCGCCCCCTGCTCTCGCGCTAAGGCGAACGCAAGCGGCGGTCTGTCGTCAAACGTAAACAGCAATTGCACCATGCATGTGAGGTATCGCCGCAAAGGTCAGATCGAGGGCAGTAATTTTTGCAGTAGACCTCCTCTGTAAATCTAAAGTGGTAACCTGTAAAGGCTTTTAAAGGCTTTTAAAAATGTATTTATTTTGTTGCCACTGCACGTTTGTGCGCAATTTTAAAGCATGTCATGTTTGGTATCCATGTACTCGGCCTAAGATCATCTTTTTTATTTCATCAAACATTTGGGCAATATAGTGTGTTTTAGTGCATTAAAATTTTAAAAAGTGTGTTTTTTCCCTAAAAAATGCGTTTGAAAAATCGCTGCGCAAATACTGTGTGAAAAAAAAAAATGAAACACCCACCATTTTAATCTGTAGGGCATTTGCTTTAAAAAAATATATAATGTTTGGGGGTTCAAAGTAATTTTTTTGCAAAAAAAAAAATAACTTTTTCATGTAAACAATGAGTGTCAGAAAGGGCTTTTTCTTCAAGTGGTTAGAAGAGTGAGTGATGTGTGACATAAGCTTCTAAATGTTGTGCATAAAATGCCAGGACAGTTGAAAACCCCCCCAAATGACCCCATTTTTGGAAAGTAGACACCCCAAGCTATTTGCTGAGAGGCATGTCGAGTCCATGGAATATTTTATATTGCGACACAAGTTGCGGGAAAGAGACAAATTTTTTTTTTTTTTTTTTTTTTTTTTGCACAAAGTTGTCACTAAATGATATATTGCTCAAACATGCCATGGGAATATGTGAAATTACACCCCAAAATACATTCTGCTGCTTCTCCTGAGTACGGGGATACCACATGTGTGAGACTTTTTGGGAGCCTAGCCGCGTACGGGACCCCGAAAACCAAGCACCGCCTTCAGGCTTTCTAAGGGGCGTGAATTTTTGATTTCACTCTTCACTGCCTATCACAGTTTCTGAGGCCATGGAAAGCCCAGGTGGCACAAAACCCCCCCAAATGACCCCATTTTGGAAAGTAGACACCCCAAGCTATTTGCTGAGAGGTATAGTGAGTATTTTGCAGACCTCACTTTTTGTCACAAAGTTTTGAAAATTGAAAAAAGAAAAAAAAAATGTTTTTTCTTGTCTTTCTTCATTTTCAAAAACAAATGAGAGCTGCAAAATACTCACCATGCCTCTCAGCAAATAGCTTGGGGTGTCTACTTTCCAAAATGGGGTCATTTGGGGGGGTTTTGTGCCACCTGGGCATTCCATGGCCTCCGAAACTGTGATAGGTAGTGAAGAGTGAAATCAAAAATTTTCACCCTTAGAAATCCTGAAGGCGGTGATTGGATTTCGGGGCCCCGTACGCGGCTAGGCTCCCAAAAAGTCCCACACATGTGGTATCCCCATACTCAGGAGAAGCAGCTAAATGTATTTTGGGGTGCAATTCCACATATGGCCTGTGTGAGCAATATATCATTTAGTGACAACTTTGTGCAAAAAAAAAAAAGTGTCACTTTCCCGCAACTTGTGTCAAAATATAAAATATTCCATGGACTCAATATGCCTCTCAGCAAATAGCTTGGGGTGTCTTCTTTCCAAAATGGGGTCATTTGTGGGGGTTTTGTGCCACCTGGGCATTCCATGGCCTCCGAAACTGTGATAGGCAGTGAAGAGTGAAATCAAAAATTTACCCTTAGAAATCCTGAAGGCGGTGCTTGGTTTTCGGGGTCCCGTACGCGGCTAGGCTCCCAAAAAGTCCCACACATGTGGTATCCCCATACTCAGGAGAAGCAGCTGAATGTATTTTGGGGTGCAATTCCACATAGGCCCATGGCCTGTGTGAGCAATATATCATTTAGTGACAACTTTTTGTAAATATTTTTTTTTTTTTTTTTTGTCATTATTCAATCACTTGGGACAAAAAAAATAAATATTCAATGGGTTCAACATGCCTCTCAGCAATTTCCTTGGGGTGTCTACTTTCCAAAATGGGGTCCTTTGGGGGGGTTTTGTACTGCCCTGCCATTTTAGCACCTCAAGAAATGACATAGGCAGTCATAAACTAAAAGCTGTGTAAATTACAGAAAATGTACCCTAGTTTGTAGACGCTATAACTTTTGCGCAAACCAATAAATATACGCTTATTGACATTTTTTTTACCAAAGACATGTGGCCGAATACATTTTGGCCTAAATGTATGACTAAAATTGAGTTTATTGGATTTTTTTTATAACAAAAAGTAGAAAATATCATTTTTTTTCAAAATTTTCGGTCTTTTTCCGTTTATAGCTCAAAAAATAAAAACTGCAGAGGTGATCAAATACCATCAAAAGAAAGCTCTATTTGTGGGAAGAAAAGGACGCAAATTTCGTTTGGGTACAGCATTGCATGACCGCGCAATTAGCAGTTAAAGCAACGCAGTGCCAAATTGGAAAAAGACCTCTGGTCCTTAGGCAGCATAATGGTCCGGGGCTCAAGTGGTTAACTGGGCCATTCTAACACATGAATATGCTTTGATCTAAACCATTCAATTGTAACACTGGCTGTGTGTTTAGGGTCGTTGTCCTGCTGGAAGGTGAACCTCCGCCCCAGTATCAAGGGTTAAACAGGTAAACAGGTTTTCTTCTAAGATTGCCCTGTATTTGGCTCCATCCATATTCCTCTCAATTCTGACCAGCTTCCCTGTCCCTGCTGAAGAAAAGCATCCCAGCAACATGATGCTGCCACCATTATATTTCACGGTGGGGATGATGTGTACAGCGTGATGTGCAGTGTTAGTTTTCCACCACACATATCGTTTTGTTTTTAGGCCAAAAAGTTCAATTTTGGTCTCATCTGACCAGAGCACCTTCTTTCACATGTTTTCTGTGTCCCCCACATGTCTTCTAGCAAACTGCAAACAGAACTTCTTATGGCTTTCTTCTTTCCACTCTTCCATAAAGGCCAGATTTGTGGAGTCCACAATGGATAGTTGTCCTGTGGACAGATTCTCCCACCTGAGCAGTGGATCTCTGCAGCTCCTCCAGATGTACCATGGGCCTCTTGGCTACTTCTCTGATTAATTCTCTCCTTGCCCAGCCTGTCAGTATAGGTGGACATCCATGTCTTGGTAGGTTCGCAGTTGTGGCATATTCTTTCTAATTTTTCGGGTGTTGAATTGAAAAGTGCTCCATGAGATGTTCAAAGCTTGGGATACTTTTTTATAACCTAACTCTGCTTTAAACTTCTCCACAACTTTATCCCTGACCTGTCTGGTATGTTCCTTGGCCTTCATGATGATGTTTGTTCACTAAGGTTCTCTAACAAACCTCTGAGGGCTTCACAGAACAGCTGTATTTATACTGAGATTAAATTACACACAGGCAGACTCTATTTACTAATTAGGTGACTTCTGAAGGCAATGGGTTCCACTAGATTTTAGTTAGGGTTATCAGAGAGTAAAGGAGGATGCATACAAATGCACGCCACACTTTTCACATATTTATTTGTAAAAAATATTGAAAACCATTTATCATTTTTCTTCCACTTCACAATTATGTGCCACTTTGTGTTGGTCTATCACATAAAATAAATACGTTTTTGGTTGTAACATGACAAAATGTGGAAAATTTCAAGGGGTGTGAATACTTTTTCAAAGCATTGTATGTCAGTTTTATCGGTACAGTAATTTTTTTTGTTTTTCAGCATAATCACACTTATTTAGCAAACTCCAAATACAGGTTAGTATACATTTAAAAGGCTCTCCTTTTGACTGTCCCACCCAGGCAAAAGCAAACAAATGGTATCCTTGCTTTTAATATGTACACGGATATATATTACGCTAATTGGTATGTGACTATGAATATAAAGTGATGGCCTTGTTCTTATTCTGTCTGTATTGTTTTCACAATGCTGTTTTTTTAGTGATAGAAATGCTGAATAGATATATCTCCCTGTCAATAACCTGAAGAAACGGGTTGGGTAGATGGGTGACAGCACAAATTTTTGTCAATATAAAAAGTATATAAAAGTAAATAGATACCCAACACGTCAAACCTTACATTTGCGGGCACCAGTGAAATGGCGAGAAACTTCAGTTCCCTATATTTTCCATAGTGGACGCTTTAAAAGCCCACTATAGGTCATCAGTTTAGCGTTACAAAGGAGGTCTGGTGCTAGAATTATTGCTCTCATTCCGGCGTGCACGGCAATATGTATCGCAAGCAACATTTTCTAGCGTAGGCGCCCTGCCGCGTGCGTTTACATTTGTATGTGCGGGGGTGAGAGGATCTCCATTTTTTTTGGGGGGGGGGGGGGGGTTTATGTGCTTGGGTGTAACTTACATTTTTTTAATTTAAAAAAATATATATTTGTTACTTATCTTTTTTTTTCATCACATAAGGGACAAAAAGTCCCCTATGTGATGATTATTTTGGTGCTCCACTGAATGTAACATTCACTCTTACATTCTTTCCCGGCTTTGATGGCCAGGGAAACTGTCAACAGGGAGCATGTCACTTTCGGGTCAGCAACAAGAAGGGGAGGAGAGGGGACGTGTGTCTGCTCTCTCTTCTCACCTCTACCCTGCAGCACCCACTATGCCAGTCCAGAGCCTGCAGATTGGCAAGTGGAGCCCAGGATACATAGTGGGGGCCCGCGCGGGGTGTGCGGAGCATTCAGGTGGCAGCCCAGGCACCAGGGCGCAATTACTTGTTGCCATGGCGACCTGTTGCCTTTGTCGAGCCATGCAGGAAGGGATAGAAGGAAAAGGTATATATATCCACAGTAGAGCAGGCGACGCCCATAGGTAAACACAGAAGCCAGCAGCACAGGTGAGTAGAACCATAGGTCCAGCACAACCACTACAGAAAGGACGTAAGAATTTCACAAGCAGGAGACCGCAGGCTAAACCATGAACACAAAAGAGGGGTGGGGCTGTGTCCTTCAGTGAAATTAGCTCTAGAAGCTAGAGAGCAGGAGGTCTTAGAAGAAGTGGAGTGGATGATTTAGGTAATATTTTGAGATGTGGTTGGTAATGTACTGTAGCTGGGGGCAGAATTGTGGATGGCTTTGTATACTGTTAGTGTTTTAAAACGTTATACATTGGACCAGCAGAAGCCAGCGGAGGGTTTGGCAGCAGCCGCAGATCAGCTACTAAGATGGCTGAGTGAAGTGTTAGAATTCATTATACACTGAAGAGGGGATAGCCCATGTAAAGGTAGGCTAACAAGAGAGAAGTTGCAGTAGTCGAGGAGATAACCAGGGATTGAATTGGTAGCTTTTTGGTGTCGCTAGTTAAGAAGGGGCAAATTAGTAAAAGTGGCAAGTATTAGCTTGTGATTGTATGTGGGGTCTGAAGGAGAGTTCAGAATGCAGGATTACACCTAGCACCTGGCATGTGTGGCTGGACTGATAGTTATGCTATTAATGGCAAATTAATGGTAAAATTGGGGGAGGGGGATCAGGGGGTAAGTAATATTATGTGCTCAGTTTATGACAGATTAATTTTGAGCAAGTGATGTGACATTTATACTGATATGTCAGCAGGGCCTGTGCTAGCACTAGGCAAACTAAGCAGCAGCCGCCTAGGGCGCACTGCTGCCTAGGGCGCCGGGCCACTGGTGTTCCTACTCTCTTCTCTCTGAAGCAAGCAACTAAGTCTCAGCATCAGCAGGCAGCCGCCACTCCGTTCGCACATAGTGTCAGAGGCGCAGCGGAGGACTGTGTCTGTGTCCCGAGTCCTGAATGAATGGAAGCAAGCAAACATTCATTGATGGGCGCTGGTAAGCTGCATTTGATGGTTGCTGGTGAGGCTGCATTTGATGGGCGCTGGTGAGGTTGCATTGATGGGCGCTTGTGAGGCAGCATTTGATGGGCGCTTCATTAAAAAAGTGGGGTATACATGGGTAGGGCAAAGGGGGTGGAGTCAGGGGTGGAGCCAGGGGCGGCAAAATTAGGTTTTGCCTAGGGTGTCAAAAATCCTTGCATCAGCCCTGTATGTCAGTTAGTAAATTAGCAGAGATAAGCTGAGGAATAGAGAGATATACAGTATGCTCCAATGTAGATGATTTCATAGGGTGGAGTTGGGACCAAACTGTGCCTAGGGGCCTTGTTGAGGCAGTGTGGCTTCCACATACTGTATGTTTGCAAATGCTGTGCAACTAAAACCTGTCTTAATACAAATTGTTAAGTTTTTTTTTGCTAACTAGCTGGTAAGTGTGCTTCAAAATACATTTTGCTTTGTTTGCTCTGTGCACAGCCCTTCAATGTGCACCTTACCTTAAAAGCTAGTTACAAACTGGAACATTTACTGTTTTAGTTTTATCTTGCTGGAATTGGCGTGATGATGCATTAGACATGCTTTGCTGGTTTGTCCCTGGTCTTAGGTTTTTAACACATTTTTCAATAGAAGACATTTCCAATTATTGCTGTTTATTACTGTTCCTCCCAAAAGAGGAAGCTTATCTGCTTCCTCCCCCCTCCGGTGCCACATTTGGCACCTTTCGGGGGGGGGGGGGGGGCAGATACCTGTCAAAAAACAGGTACTCGCTCCCACTTCCCTGTGAGGGCACTGCGGCGACCTACGTCATTTACGGCCCCTCCTCCTTCCCTGCTGTTGCCTTCTGGGATACACACACAGGTCCCAGAAGACAGCGGGACCATTCAGAATGCGCAGCGTGACTCACGCATGCGCAGTAGGAAGCAGGCTGTGAAGCCGCAAAGGCTTTACTTCCTGTTTCCCTCAATAAGGATGCCGGTGCCTACAGCCGATGGACGGGTCGGCTTCGGGTACCAATATCGCGGGCTCCCTGGACAGGTAAGTGTCCTTATATTAAAAGTCAGCAGCTACAGTATTTGTAGCTGCTGACTTTTTTTTTTTTTTAATACAGGCTGGAACTCTGCTTTAATAGGCCTCAACATCTGAGTTATAATCATTCTGTATGTATATCTGGCCCGCTCTATCTGATCAATTATGTGAAATGAGTGGCCTGAGATACAGAATAAATGTTCTCATTGTATAACCAGACAGTGTTTACATTATTTAAGATTCTTTGACTTCTTTGACACTCTGTCACTTGCAATCAGCGCCTAGGCTTGGGATATCATTTCTTGGTGCAAATAGACAGGAGGTGGAAAGGATCTGCTGTGGTGCATAGTACAGTGACTGTGGGGCATCTCTCCTACAGTGCTACACTCTTCTTTCCCATGCAGCCTCTTTACAGAGAGGACACCGCAAGCTTTGTTCCTGCATAGTGAAATACTGCCACCTTCAGTAAGCACTTACAGCCTGGTAGCCTAGTACCTGTTATAAGGTAACTAGAGAAAACAGCACCAGCCACTTCAAAGGCTGGTGCTTAACCACGTCAATACTGGGCACTTTCACCCCCTTCCTTCCCAGACCAATTTTCAGCTTTCAGTGCTTTCTCACTTTGAATGACAATTACTGAGTCATGCTACACTGTATCCAAATGAAATTTTTATCATATTGTTCACACAAATAGAGCTTTCTTTTGGTGGTATTTATTCACCACTTCATTGTTTATTTTATGTGATATAAGCGAAAAAAGAGAAAAAAGATTGTATGATCATTGGTTTGTGTGAAAGTTATAGAGTCTACAAGCCATGCTACGCATTATTGAAAATGTATCAATCCTAATGCACTGATGGCCTAATGCACTGATCTCATTTCTTGAGGCCCTAAAATGTCAGGACAGTACATTAACCCCCCAAATGACCCCTTTTTGGAAAGAAGACAGTCTGAGGTATTTAGTAAGAGGCATAGTGAATTTTTTGAAGTTGAAATTTTTTCCCCACAATGCTTTGCAAAATTAAGAAATATAGATTTTTTTTTTTCTTCACTAAATGGTCATATTTACAAGTTATTTCTCACACACGGTGCAGGTATAATTGCAATTACACCCCAAAATACATTCTGCTATTCGTCCTGAGTATGGCGATACCCCATGTGTGAGACTTTTCCACTACCTGGCCACATACAGAGGCCCAACATGCAAGTAGCACCTCCAGGCTTCTAACACATAGCATGTACACACCAAGAATTACACCCCAAAATACATTCTGCTGAGCAAAAGGTAAAAAAAAAAAAAGCTCACCTGTGGTTTTAGCAGGCAGGAATACCGTTCCAGAGAAGCCAAAGCATTTGTCCAGACAGCCAAAGGAAATGTCCAGGAATTGTCCAGGCAGCAGACAGATATGGAAAAGTATGAACATGATTCAGTACAGTCCAAGGTTTAGCAGGCAGTTCTGGTAACAGGCATAGGCATGGCCAGTCCAGGTGGCAGGCAAAGGCATGGCAAGGTCACGTGGCAGGCAAAGGCATGGCAAGGTCATGTGGCAGGCAAAGGCATCGCAAGGTCATGTGGCAGGCAAAGGCATGGCCAGTTCAGGTGGCAGGCAGAGGCATGACCAGTTCAGGTGGCAGCAGGCAGCACTTTGTACATTGGGCCTTGGTCAGGTAAGACCTGAGGACGGGGTAGAGGCTTCTTCCCACCCAAATCTCTACGAAGCCTCCGAGTCTCCAGACCCTAATCTGAGAAAACTAAAAACCTGGAGAAAAATGTTTTCTCCACTCGGAAACCTTTTCTGGAGCCCCCCATATATGTGAGACCCCTGTGCTGTACAGTGGCAGGGCAAATGATCAGTTCAGGAGGCAGGCAAAAAGCATGGTCATTTAACAGTCTGGGTCAATTCACGTTGAAGGCAGAAAGATGTTTGGCAGAGGCATAGTCGTTATCAGTCCGGGTCATTCACAGAAATGGCAGATAGTGGAAAAAAATCATCTTCACTGTACTAATAGTGTAGTGAAGTAAGATAGCTCCGATAGCACGTTCCAATACAGAGGCCTGGTTGGGAGGGACATTGGGAACAGTAGTATCGGGTGTCACGGCGAATTCCTCTACTTGCACACACACGACATTTTTTGGGGGGTTTGCGACCTGTTTGGGTAAGAGGGAGGATTTCGGGAAAGTGCCTTTCATGGAGTCTGGCTAATGAATCGGAGCGAATTAGTTGAGGGGCTTGGCCTTGGGGATAGAGAAGGACTCTGACAACGTCTTCTTAGAATTTTAGATAGGTTAGGCAACTTTGGGTGCACTTAAAAAAAATTATATATGAATTAAATAGGGCAAGTTGCATCAAATAAATGGCGACTTTCTTGTACCAAAATAGTGATCTCCTGGTGGCCAAGTAGGGCTGCATGATCTGGTCGTTCATATCCATCCCCCCATGTATAGGTTGTACTCATGCACACATTTTGACTTCTGTATGGGGCCTCCTCTTCTCTGAAGCTCCACCAAGGTGTCGTCATGTATTGTTGAAAGGATGTAGACATCTCTTTTTTTATCTCTCCACTTCACCGCTAGTACTTCTTCAGTCCGCATACTGGCCATTTCACCCCGCTTCAATTTATTGGCGACCAATCTTTGTGGGAAGCCTTTGCGGTTGGTCCTTGCTGCCCCACAGGCCACAGTGTTCTTTAGGTACAAATGACGGAAAAGTGGGAGACTAGTGTAGAAATTGTCTACATATAGGTGGTGACCTTTCCCAAGTAATGGTTGGATCAGCTGCCAGACAATTTTGCCACTTGTTCCCATGTAGGTCGGGCATCCAGGGGGGTTTAGCTGTCTGTCTTTTCCCTCATAAATTATAAAGTCATATGTGTAACCCGTGGCCCTGTCACACGACTTATCCCCACGTTTGGCTCTTTTACTGGGGCGGTATTGTTTTATTCCGAGTCTTCCGGTGAAGTGTACCAGGGATTCATCCACACATATATTTCTATCAGGGGTAAACATCTCCTTGAAGCTGGCGCAAAAAAAATTGATTAGGGGCGAATTTTGAATAATTTATCGTAACTGGGACGATTTCGAGGGAGGCATTGGGCATTGTTATTGAAGTCTAAAAATCTCATGATCATCTCATAACGGGTTCTGGGCATCAATGACGAATAGACCAGCATGTGGTGGATAGGTTGGGTAGACCAGTAGGAATGGAGTGCATTTTTTTTTGTCAAGATATATACTGGGGTATGGCGCTCCCTTTAGGATAAATGGGATGGTGTAATGAGAGGGAGGTTTTATTGTATAGTCCCTTGCTTCTAGACCCAATTTTATACCTCCAACTATGCCCCTAGTGGTGGTACAAATTACCACCAACCCTATTAAGTGCAAAAGAAATCTAATGTGCAACAGTGCAGTCCTCAGTGAGAAAATTAACCATTCCCAAGTTCATAACTCATACATGTGACCACACTAGAAAAAAACAACAATTCCAAAATCATGAATCATACATGTGACCACACTAGAAAAAAAGGGGGGTTGTGTGCTGGACCCCTAATTTTGTGATAGACCTTCTCCAACAAGCCAACATTGATAGTAGTGACTTATTAGCAAAGACCATGCAGTACCTTAAAGCAAGTTAAATTAATTAATAATATAAACAGTGATCATAAGTATGCTAAATCATTAGAATTCAGCAGACCCCTATATCCAATAAACCTCCAGGTGCACCTTTACTCAATTAGTGTAAGTGTGTGCAAGGCAATTGTTAATAAATAGTCCATATAGTAATCAGAGTCTTCAAATCCAATATTCAAAATTATTTCCAAAGAAACTGTGACTGGGGTGCTCTCAGATGATATTGGTGACTTGTTGTGCTCCCCCTCACGGGTCCCCACTCACCGACTCCCGCAACCCCAAAAGGGGCAAACAGCATAGGGTATCACGGCCACAAGCTCCTCTCCACCATGATCATCTGAGGTATCCAAATTGGTCTCCGCTCACCGTGTTGTATTTAAGGTATATTCCCAATGGCTCCCTCGTGGAAAAAGGAATAGAAGGCTCCCAAAAACACACATAAAGCTAAAAACTAAAAACTAAAATAATAAATCCAGTGCTGGTAAAGTCAAAGTACCATCCCGGGTGCATATGCCAAGTGGAACGTGCCTAGAATCAGGCTGATGTGGATGCGACAGCGTAAACTGGTAACGAGGTGTTTGCGTACCCGGAAGTGACGTAGCGTGCGTGGCGTCGTCGTTTTTAGTTTTTAGCTTTATGTGTGTTTTTTTCAGTCATTTTAATCATCCTATGGTGTAATCATTTGAAGAGTTGTAAAATAAAACTTCTTACCTTACTACACTATGGGAGCCTTCTATTCCTTTTTCCACGAGGGAGCCATTGGGAACATACCTTAAATACAACACGGTGAGCGGAGACCAATTTGGATACCTCAGATGATCGTGGTGGAGAGGAGCTTGTGGCCGTGATACCCTATGCTGTTTGCCCCTTTTGGGGTTGCGGGAGTCGGTGAGTGGGGACCCGTGAGGGGGAGCACAACAAGTCACCAATATCATCTGAGAGCACCCCAGTCACAGTTTCTTTGGAAATAATTTTGAATATTGGATTTGAAGACTCTGATTACTATATGGACTATGACTATTTATTAACAATTGACTTGCACTAATTGAGTAAAGGTGCACCTGGAGGTTTATGGGATATAGGGGTCTGCTGAATTCTAATGATTTAGCACACTTATGATCACTGTTTATATTATTAATTAATTTAACTTGCTTTAAGGTACTGCATGGTCTTTGCTAATAAGTCACTACTATCAATGTTGGCTTGTTGGGGAAGATCTATCACAAAATTAGGGGTCCAGCACACAACCCCCCTTTTTTTCTAGTGTGGTCAGTGGTGTATTTAGGTTTTGTGCTGCCCTAGGCCTGACTAAGCTCGCGCACCCCCCTAATTTAACTATGACCCACCCCTTCCTGTCAAGGCCACACCCCTTCCTTTTTAAGATCCGCCCTGTCATCTTCATGGGAGGACAGAGGGACGCCACGGGAAGAGGACAAAGGGACGCCGCGGGAGGAGGACAGTGAGCGATACAGCATCTTTTCATTTGGGGGTAAGGGGATATGTGCTGGGTGCTTTGGGAGGTTCTTGCACTGTCCCTCCTCTGTGGCTCCTCCTCCTCCTGGCTGTGTACTGAGTGTGTGTGGCTGACAGTGGGGAGAGAGGTGTGGGCTGCTACTGAAAGCCCATCGACGCTTGTGGGACTCCGGGCGGCAGATGTCCTGGGTGCCCACGCTGGCGCATCCCTGTCTGGCCAGTTACCGAAACTCAGTGCCGTAACTTGTTTTGGGCTCTGGGACAGTGGTGTCACTAGGGTTGGCCTAGAGGATATCAGATTAGGTACTTCCTAATGGCTCAGTTCCTGGGAACAGTAATGTATAAAATGGCCAACAGGCTCTCTTACCAGATCCAGTGAAACTGCAACAGTGATTCCTCCGGCTGGACGTTCACTCACTCTGGGTTGCCCAGGCCAACTCTAGTCAGTAGTGTAGCATCTCTACCCTGGCAGTGGCTTCATCTTTCTCCCCCTCTGTTGGTGCGGGTACAGCGTGGCTCTCTGGTGGTACGGGTACAGCGTGGCTCTCTGGTGGTGCGGGTACAGAGTGGCTCTCTGGTGGTGCGGGTACAGCGTGGCTCTCTGGTGGTGCGGGTACAGCGTGGCTCTCTGGTGGTGCGGGTACAGCGTGGCTCTCTGGTGGTGCGGGTACAGAGTGGCTCTCTGGTGGTGCGGGTACAGAGTGGCTCTCTGGTGGTGCGGGTACAGC
Organism: Aquarana catesbeiana; assembly: GCF_042186555.1. Taxonomy (NCBI): domain Eukaryota; kingdom Metazoa; phylum Chordata; class Amphibia; order Anura; family Ranidae; genus Aquarana; species Aquarana catesbeiana. The sequence goes on from NC_133336.1 coordinate 154,898,913, forward strand.
GTGGCTCTCTGGTGGTGCGGGTACAGCGTGGCTCTCTGGTGGTGCGGGTACAGCGTGGCTCTCTGGTGGTGCGGGTACAGAGTGGCTCTCTGGTGGTGCGGGTACAGAGTGGCTCTCTGGTGGTGCGGGTACAGCGTGGCTCTCTGGTGGTGCGGGTACAGCATGGCTCTCTGGTGGTACGGGTACAGAGTGGCTCTCTGGTGGTGTGGGTACAGAGTGGCTCTCTGGTGGTGCGGGTACAGAGTGGCTCTCTGGTGGTGCGGGTACAGCATGGCTCTGGGGTTGTGGGAACAACGTCTCTCTGGTGGTGCGGGAACAACGTGGCTCTCTCTTTGGTGGTGCGTGGCTCCCTCTCTGGTGGTGCGGGTACAGTGTGGCTCTGGTGGTGCAGGTACAGCGTGGCTCTGGTGGTGCAGGTACAGCGTGGCTTTCTGGTGGTGCAGGTACAGCGTGGCTTTCTGGTGGTGCGGGTACAGCGTGGCTTTCTGGTGGTGCGGGTACAGCGTGGCTCTGGTGGTGCAGGTACAGCGTGGCTTTCTGGTGGTGCAGGTACAGCGTGGCTCTGGTGGTGCGGGTACAGCGTGGCTTTCTGGTGGTGCGGGTACAGCGTGGCTCTGGTGGTGCGGGTACAGCGTGGCTTTCTGGTGGTGCGGGTACAGCGTGGCTCTGGTGGTGCGGGTACAGGGCTGCCATTCTTCAGGGATTACTCTTCCCATGATGCCCCCCAGAGTCTTCTGATTGGCCCTCTGCTGTGGCCAATTATGGGGTGAGAAACAGCAGTCAGGAAGCTGGGCAGCGGCACAGGGAAACCAATTAGAGCCGCTCTCTCTCTCTTCTCTCTTCGGCTGACAGAAAGAGGAGGGGGGGCAAGCGGGGGAGATACACAGACAACCCGCGTCTCTCCTCTCCCTTTCACAGCGCTGCTCAATTTACCAGAGAACTCCCCCGCTCGCCCCCCCCCCCTCCCCTTTCTGTCAGCTGAACAGAGAAGAGAGAAGAAAGAGAGAGAGCGGCTCTAATTGATTTTGCCGTGCCGCCGCCCAGCTTCCTCCCTGCTGTTTCCCTCCCCATGATTGGCCACATCAGAGAGAGAGAATCACAGCTTTACAGGGGCGGCTTGACAGCTCCTGATTTAATTGCTTCCTGGCCCCATCTGCAGCCGCTGCACTCCCAAGCTGTACTCTCTTGATGTGCCCTGCTGTGCGGGAGGAGAGCGGGTGCCGTTTTGGGGGGGGGGGGCGGCTTTTTGCCGCCCCCCACAAAGTGCCGCCCTAGGCCTGGGCCTTGTTGGCCTAGGCCAAAACACAGCACTGAGTGTGGTCACATGTATGATTCATGAATTTGGAACTGTTTAGTGTTGTTTTTTTCTAGTGTGGTCACATGTATGAGTTATGAACTTGGGAATGGTTAATTTTCTCACTGAGGACTGCACTGTTGCACATTAGATTTCTTTTGCACTTAATAGGGTTGGTGGTAATTTGTACCACCACTAGGGGCATAATTGGAGGTATAAAATTGGGTCTAGAAGCAAGGGACTATACAATAAAACCTCCCTCTCATTACACCATCCCATTTATCCTAAAGGGAGTGCCATACCCCAGTATATATCTAAACATTTTGCGGAGTCTCCTTAGGGAAGCTTCTTTAGGGGGGCTGCACACCTTACATTTTGTCCTAAGCGCAGCGGTTTCATACATACTTTATACATTTTTTTTTGTCAGCCCCATGTTGAGGGTTAGGCCAAGGAAAATTTTAAATTCTTCCATGTTGAGGGGTTTCCAAACAAAAGGACGGGCATATGAGGAACTTGGATTGTTGGCTATATGTTGGCTGGCGTATAGATTACATTGCTCCACAATGTAGGTTAGGAGATCACTGGTAAAAAATACATGAAAATAATAAAGTGGGGTTACATTTTCCGTCTGCATCTGAGGGCCTGGCTGGGCTGTAAAAAGGGGTATTACAGGTTCTACTGATGTATCGGGCAGCCATGTTGGATACAGTAGAACATCTGGGAGGCTAGTATGGGCACTGCCTCGATGGGATCCGTTGCTAGCATCTGGCCTATCTTCTAGGAAGGTTGCAGAACTGCTGGTGGATGCCTGCCTATCCCGGAGTGCTGCGCTGCTGGTGGATTCCTGCTGGTGGATGCCCTGGAGTGCTGCGCTACTGGTGGATGCCTGCATATCATCCTGGAGTGCTGCGCTGCTGGTGGATGCCTGCTGGTGGATGCCCTGGAGTGCTGCGCTGCTGGTGAATGTCTCCTCCTGCTCATTTCTGCTGATTCTCCTTGTTAGGATTCTATCTTCCTCTGTTTCCAACTCGGAGCCACTGCTTTCCACTGGCTCATAGTCGCTATCCGAGTCTGACGGAGAGAATTCCCCGCTACTCTCATCCGACATACTCTGGAGTATTTGGAGAGCCTCCTCTGCGCTGTAAGATCTTTTCATCATGTTGGCGGGCAGATGTGTCAGATGGCGGGCGGCAGATGTGTCAGATGGCGGGCGGCAGATGTGTCAGATGGCGGGCGGCAAATGTGTCAGATGGTGGGCGGCAAATGTGTCAGATGGTGGGCGGCAGATGTGCCAGATAGTGGGTGGCTAGATGTGCCTGATGTTGGCGGGCAGATGTGCCTGATGTTGGTGGGCAGATGTGCCTGATGGTGGGCAGATGTGCCTGATGTTGGCGGGCAGATGTGCCTGATCGTGGGCAGATGGCGGGCGTCAGATGTGCCTGATGGCGGGCGTCAGATGTGCCTGATGGCGGGCGTCAGATGTGCCTGATGGCGGGCGTCAGATGTGCCTGATGGCGGGCGTCGGATGTGCCTGATGGCGGGCGGCGGATGTGCCTGATGGCGGGCGGCAGATGTGCCTGATGGCGGGCGGCAGATGTGCCTGATGGCGGGCGGCAGATGTGCCTGATGGTGGGCGGCAGATATGCCTGATGGTTGGCGGGCAGATGTGCCTGATGATGGCAGGCAGATGTGCCTGAAGATGGCAGGCAGATGTGCCCGATGATGGTGGGCGGCTGATGTGCCAGATGATGGTAGGCGGCTGATGTGCCAGCTGATGACGGGCTGATGTGCCAGCTGATGACGGGCTGATGTGCCAGCTGATGACGGGCTGATGTGCCAGCTGATGACGGGCTGATGTGCCAGCTGTTGACAGGCTGATGTGCCTGATCGTGGGCAGATGGCGGATGGCAGATGTGCCAGATGGCGGGCGGCAGATGTGCCAGATGGAGGGCGGCAGATGTGCCAGATGTTGGCGGGTGGCAGATGTGCCTGATGACTGGCGGGCAGATGTGCCTGATGACTGGCGGGCAGATGTGCCTGATGACTGGCGGGCAGATGTGCCTGATGACTGGCGGGCAGATGTGCCAGTTGTTGTTGCAGATGTTCCCTGACAGGTGTTTTCACTGTTTTGGGGGCACTGTGTTTTGGGGACACTAGCTGGGTGATCAGTGGGTAAACAGCAGACAAACAGCTATAAAACTCACTGATCTCCCAGCTGCAGCACAGATCTCTCTTCCTCTCCTCACTGACAGGCTCTGTGTGAGGAGAGGAAGAGATGAGAGCAGTTACAACGCTCTCTATTTACATTACATGATGACTGTGATTGGACACAGTCGTCATGTGATCAGGAGGGCCAATCACAGGGCCCTCCTGTGTTGTACTGTCTCTGGGGGGCACAGGCAGATCGGGATCGCGCCGCTGCACGGGCATGTGGCGGCGCAAATCTCCTGTCAACTGCCACCCCTCCCCCTTGTTTACCATATGATGGCTGGGATTACACACAGCCATCGTGCGGATCAGGAGGGCAAATCACATTGCCCTCCTGCCGCTACGAGATGCGGCGTGTCCGAGTGACACGCGCAGCCGCGTGATCCCGCTCCTTCTGAAGGACGTTCGGGAACGTCCAGTCAGAAGGAGGGAGCTCCCACCCAGCCGTTTATGTGCAGTGGCCGGGTGGGAATATCCTTCCTGGTTATAGGAAATGCCCAGTTTTGTTAATGGGTACTCTAGATCTCCTGGCAGGGATTCTTCAAGTACCCTTGGAAATTCTGACAGGGATTCTGCAAAAAGTATTGAAAGCTTTGCCAGAGTGTCTCTGAGCAACATTGGAAGTCCTGGCAGAGATTTTGCATTTACCATCGGAAATTCTGGCAGGAATTCTGAGAGTTGGAGTGCTGGAATATCTGGCATGAATTCTATACTGTGATGTAACAGTACCTTTCTTGGGACAAACTCCTGCTCTTTTTTAAAACTTGTGTTATTCCTCTGCTGCAGCAAAGGCCAAATGCCAAGCTAGTGACACTCTTAAAAGGACATCACTTGTACATGTACCAAGACTGTTCTTTCTATTCAATTTGACACCAGAAAGGGGGGAAGGTGCCATGCTGATGCTGGTGGACCCCTACTGCAGATCTAGTTTTCTGCTTGCTTGTTATGCAACCTCAGATTTGATAGTACCCAAGCCAGGTCAATTTTGATCTACTCTCTTTTGATATCACCACTAATACCTCCATGGGTATGCCTTTAACTGGCATTTCTAGTTTACACTGGTACTATAGGAAATCATATTTAAAGGTGTTGGCGCTAAACACATACAACATGAATGTGAACAATATTCAGAAAAAGCATACGGTGATTGAAAAAGCAAATAACTATATAAAGTCCAAAGTGACAATCCCAACACCATAAATAAATGAAATCGTCTGGTTTGATGTTCCTTCAAATAAAAGCTTCACCATTAGTGCTCATGAGGTAGATGGCAACTCAGCAAAGCTATCTGACCACTATTCACGGTAGGTCAAAATGGAATCCTAGGTATGCATCTCTTCACTGAGTGACCCCCTCCATTTGGCGGCTGAGGATAAGGGAACAGACTCCACCAAGGACACACAAAAAGATCTCTTATGGTATAGTAAGTTTTAGTAAAAATAATTTAAAAAAGTAAAAATTTTTTGGGATTGTCGCTTTGAACTTTATATATTTATTTGCTTTTTTAAACACCATATGCTTTTTCTGAATATTGTTCACATTCATTTTGTATGTGTTTAGCGCCAAAACCTTTAGATTTGATTTTTTTATATGTTTCAGTGTTTACACTTTCTGAAAGGGGCAGCTATGTTTTAAAACAATACACTAGGCACCATTTTCAATCCACTCTTTATCACTGGTACTATAGGATTGTGTTTATTCTGTCCAGCCTGCTAGACTGGGCCTGGGTTACCTTCCCAGGTCTAAAGTTTCCTATACATGTCAGTTTGTTAGAATAAGCAAACTTTCAAATCCACTTTTTTTTCAAAGTCGCATAGCAAACAGACATACAGTAGTATGGAGGTTTGGACTGACCACAGGGAGATGAATTTGAAATTACTCTGATCAAATGTGTTGGTAAAAAAAAAACATAATTTTTGATGAGATTTCCACTTGTTTTACCCTGTTTTGATTCCACTGCAATTAGATCACAATTAAAATTTTGTTTACAATTAGACCTGTTTAATCAATGCAAGTCCAGTTTCAACTTTACAATTAACCAAATTCTGATTGTTGATCAAACTCATGGTTTATCTACAGTAACACAAATTCTTTTAACACTGATCAAGGTTAAAAAAAATAGTTTTTTGGATTCTATTATATTTTTATGCAGGGATGGGATGCAATAAAAATGAAATACTCTTTGCAAGACAATTTCAACAGGAGAAATAATAGAGGGTAAAAAAACTGGGCTAATCAAATAAAACTAATTTGGGTGAACCAATCCCAAAGCGGCAATTAATGTGAGATAAGCACAAATAAAAATGAAAAAGAGAAAATTGCGCTATTTACAGTCCAAAAGATTAATATAATATATGCTGTTCCAAATGCTTGAACAACTGGAGATAAGTTTAACGTTCACCCAGTGACTAAACCACAAGAGAGTGTACCATCACCTTGTGAAAAACATGCTTTCCAGATTATAAGCCAATTGCGCAGGTGGCGTTAACCCAGCCTGGGCTATTGATTTTGCAAGAAGACACACTAATACGATACTGCGATGTATAGTCGCAAGCCTCTTAACATAGGTTGGCGTTGATTCCACAAATCATAATTTCATATCAACCAAAAAGGAAAAAGATATACCATAGCGTAATATTGTCAAAAATAATGAATACATGTACAATATATGCAATTGCACTTACAGTGTAGAAAATAAAAAATGCACGGACAGAAAACCACCCAGTGGATAAATCACGATTGAGTGTACCGCCACCACACAGAGGGCCTCCTTACCAGATGCCAAACCAAAAAAGCAGATGTCCCTTTAAGAAAATAAATCCTTGGCTGGAAACAGACATGCAGCTTGATTGATGGATGGAAAGAAAACTCTCAGCAGAGAACCAAGTAATCCGTATGGGCCGTAGGTGTCAGTTGGTATTACCCCAAGAGAGAATACAATACACCATAGCGTAATAACGTCAGCACTTGTTTTAATATGATAAAGAAAGGTACACTTACAAACAAACGTTAAAATCTTGCATAGGGATACGAAGCTGGCCGGCTACAATACAAAAACTCCTGTCCTCCTCAATGAGACGGCGTTGTGACGTCAGCACGTACCACCTCAGACACGTTTCGTCATAACTAACATTTTCAATGGGGAAAAAATTGTGAATAGCTCAATTTTCTCTTTTTCATCAATAAGAGAAAGCCTTGCTTGCCTTAAAAAAGGCTAATCGTATTAATTGGTTATCTGAAAGCAGTAATAAACCCAAAAGCAAACATTTATTATATTGCAGCTTGACAATTCTTAGATATGATGGCTGTATTAGTTTCTTTTTTTTAGGCTTTCTTTCTTCTGGTCAGTAAGTCTGCTGTTTTTCTCAAGCTCCCCAGCAGAATTTATGACTTTACATGGATGAGACAAACCACTTAGCACTAACAGGGGTGAATAAAAAGATCAGCTTTTATTTATTAATGCAAAACCTTTATCACAAAAGGAAAAAAAAAACAGTTTGCTGTAACTGAATGTAGCGCTACCCCTGGAGGAGCCGCTTAACCTTCCTGGCGGTATTCCAGAGTGTGGCTCGGGGTGAATTTTCACTATCAACAAGAGCGGTAACCCCGAGCCACACTCGGGATTGCATCCCAGGATCCATGTACAGTGTACTTACCTTGTCCCCAGGATCCTTCAATGTCCCCCCCGCTGTGTACTCCGCCGGATCATCCGCCCGATGTATTATTGTTCCGGGCTCTGTTCCCCGTGAGCACCACGACGCACGGGGGCGGAGCCCGGCGGCAAATTCAAAAAGTGAAAAATACATAACACATACAGTACACTGTAATCTGTAAGATTCCATTACTGTATCAAATCATTTCACCTCCCTTTCGTCCCTAGTGCTTTGTCCAGTGCCCTGCCTGCAGTTTTATATTATATATACTGTTCTTTCTGCCTGGAAACCTAAAAATGTCCATGGCAACCAAAAAGTGTCCCTTTGCATCAAAAATGGCTTTAGACTAGTTAGAAAACAGCGATAGTAAATCAGAATCACTTGCAGAATTGAGCGATAGTGATTCATGGGGAAATTCGTCATCAGACACTGAAAGTGATGACAGCGACAATTCTGCAGTTGAGCAAATTTCAGTATTTTTTATTTGATTACATTATTAAATAAAATGTATTATTATTTGTTATAATTATTTATAGTTCTTTATTATATTATAATTTATAATTTCGTGTTTCAAACTTTATCATACCCGGGATGTCTACTAGACTCTTGTTTGGACTAGAGATGTGGAGGCCCGGAAAAAAAAAAACGGAAAAATTCGGGGAAAAAAAGGTTTTTTTCCGTTTTTTTCCTGAAGGCTTTTTTGTTTTTTTTCCAAATAATTGGAAAAATTGAAAAAAGAAAAAAAAATTGTGGAATATTTTATTTTAACATGATGAATAAAATATTTTAAGACAGGGTGTTCAAATATTTTCCAAATCATTTCTAAAAAAATGTATGATATCAGATTATTCTAATTTCTGTGCACTGAGTGAGGACAAGCAAGTCCTAGGTAGCAAACTGAACCCTCCAATTCAAGAACAGTATGCATTTCTTCCTTTAGGAGGTGCTGTGCTGCTATTGTAACAAGAACCGGTCCGGTCAAACCTTGAGTTTTTAGAAGTTCCTAATTGTGATGACAGACAAAAAAGAGTAGCTGCGGACGCAGAGACGGATACTGACAATTTCAGCTCAGAAAATGATTCTGTTTAAATGTCCATTGAAACTTATGCCGCGTACACACGAGCGGACTTTCTATCCTACTTGGTCCGGCACACTTTCCGACGGACTTTGTCCGCCAGGTGCGCCGGACTTTAAAACGGACGGACTTGCCCACACACGCCGGGACTTTCCGGCGGGCTAAGTCCGCCCGTCTTTCCGACGGACTTTCGCCGGAGTTCCGGCGGACTTTCAGAATGAACGGACTTGCCCACACACGGACAAGTCCGTTCATTTTGAACGTGACTCAGGTGCGACGGGACTAGAAAAGGATGTCAATCTTGCCGCTTTTATCGGCGAGATTGACACCTTGCTAGCCCCGTCGCGGGGCATACCAGGCCCTTAGGTCTGGTATGGATTATAAAGGGGAACCCCGCTACGCCGAAAAAACGGCGTGGGGTCCCCCTAAAATCCATACCAGACCCCGATCCGAGCACGCAGCCTGGCCGGTCAGGAAAGGGGGTGGGGACGAGCGAGCGCCCCCCCCCCTCCTGAACCGTACCAGGCCGCATGCCCTCAACATGGGGGGTGGGTGCTTTGGGGGAGGGGGGCGCCCTGCGCCCCCCCCCAAAGCACCTTGTCCCCATGTTGATGAGGACAAGGGCCTCTTCCCGACAACCCTGGCCGTTGGTTGTCGGGGTCTGCGGGCGGGGGCTTATCGGAATCTGGGAGCCCCCTTTAATAAGGGGGCCCCCAGATCCCGGCCCCCCACCCTATGTAAATGAGTATGGGGTACATGGTACCCCTACCCATTTACCTAGGAAAAAAGTGTAAGTAATAAAACACACTACACAGGTTTTTAAAATATTTTATTAAACAGCTCCGGGGGGGGATCTTCCTCCGGCTTCGGGGGTCTTCTTCCGGCTTCGGGGGTCCCTCCGCTTCATCTTCTCCCGGCGTCCGGTTGGTTCTTCTCCGCTCTCCGGCCTCTTCTCCCGGTGTCGCAGGTCTTCGGCCGGCCCCTCCGCTCTCTTCATGTAGCTCTATTGCGAGCGGAGGTCCGGACTTCTGGGCTTCTTGGCTTCTTGGCTTCTTGGCTTCTCTTCTCTTCTCTTCCCCCAGATGTTGACACGACGCTCTCTCCGGCTGGACTGGTCTCTGAGGGCTGCGTTGTGACTTATATAGGCGGAGACCCCGCCCCCATATGATGTCACAGTCCCTGGGCATGCTGGGACTGTGACGTTTTAGGGGGCGTGGTCGACCACGCCCCCTAAAACGTCACAGTCCCAGCATGCCCAGGGACTGTGACATCATATGGGGGCGGGGTCTCCGCCTATATAAGTCACAACGCAGCCCTCAGAGACCAGTCCAGCCGGAGAGAGCGTCGTGTCAACATCTGGGGGAAGAGAAGAGAAGAGAAGCCAAGAAGCCAAGAAGCCAAGAAGCCCAGAAGTCCGGACCTCCGCTCGCAATAGAGCTACATGAAGAGAGCGGAGGGGCCGGCCGAAGACCTGCGACACCGGGAGAAGAGGCCGGAGAGCGGAGAAGAACCAACCGGACGCCGGGAGAAGATGAAGCGGAGGGACCCCCGAAGCCGGAAGAAGACCCCCGAAGCCGGAGGAAGATCCCCCCCCGGAGCTGTTTAATAAAATATTTTAAAAACCTGTGTAGTGTGTTTTATTACTTACACTTTTTTCCTAGGTAAATGGGTAGGGGTACCATGTACCCCATACTCATTTACATAGGGTGGGGGGCCGGGATCTGGGGGCCCCCTTATTAAAGGGGGCTCCCAGATTCCGATAAGCCCCCGCCCGCAGACCCCGACAACCAACGGCCAGGGTTGTCGGGAAGAGGCCCTTGTCCTCATCAACATGGGGACAAGGTGCTTTGGGGGGGGGGGCGCAGGGCGCCCCCCTCCCCCAAAGCACCCACCCCCCATGTTGAGGGCATGCGGCCTGGTACGGTTCAGGAGGGGGGGGGGCGCTCGCTCGTCCCCACCCCCTTTCCTGACCGGCCAGGCTGCGTGCTCGGATCGGGGTCTGGTATGGATTTTAGGGGGACCCCACGCCGTTTTTTCGGCGTAGCGGGGTTCCCCTTTATAATCCATACCAGACCTAAGGGCCTGGTATGCCCCGCGCTCGCCGCAATAGGAAGATTTGTTTTTCCTATTGCAGCGAGCGCGAGATGCAATACCATCCCCTCGTGTCGTATTTGGTCTGTCGGACCAGCCTACACACGAGCGGGCTTTCCGTCGGACCAGCACACACACGAGCGGACTTTCCGCCCGAAACTGAGTCCGACGGAAAGATTTCAAACATGTTTAAAATCTAGGTCCGGCGGGCTTTTGGGAAGAAGTCCGCCGGAAAAGTCCGCCGCCGCCCACACACGGGCGGATTGTCCGGCACACTCTGGTCCGCCGGACCAAGTATGCCGGAAAGTCCGCTCGTGTGTACGCGGCATTAGTCCCACTCTCTTCTTAACACTTCACACATCTTCAATGGAAATATGAAAAATTGTTACTTTTGGTTTTGAAAATTGTTTTGTGGAGGCTTTTTGGCTGTTCCACATAAACTAGTAAGCAGTTCAGGAGATTGTTGCTCCCTTTGTTACAAATAAATATTATAAAAAAGTAAATTCTGTTTGTGATAATTCTTTGGCTACTCTATAATTTTATGCCAAGTCAAATTGTCCATAGTCATATTTTTTGTTCCTAAAGTAACAGAATGACTTTCAATCTTAAAAAGACAAAAAAGTGCTAATGTAGCATTTTTTAAAATTTTTCCAAAAATTTACGTTTTTTTCCCCAAAAAAACAGAAAAAAATGTTTTTTTTTCGAGCTTCAAAATTTCCGGCGTTTAGCGTCGTTTTACCGTCGGATTTGCGGCGCATTTTGGGCTTTTACCCCCCCCTGCTAGCGGCCAAGAAAGGGTTAAAACCGCCCGCAATATGCCGAAATAGCGGCGTTTTGCCGGCGGTATCCCAGCACTGCCCTATTGATTTCAATGGGGAGCAGCGGTGGAGGAGCGGTAAACACACCGCTCCTTCACCCCTCCAAAGAAGCTGCTGGCAGGACTTTTCTTGACGTCCTGCCAGCGCTCCGCTCCGGTGTGAAAGCCCTCGGCTTTTACACTGGAAACAATGGAGCAGCTGTTTGAGGGCGGATTGCAGGCGCTATTTTTAACGCTATAGCGCCTGCAAAACGCCCTCGGTGTGAAAGGGGTCTTAGAATTACAGACCTACAAAATAAAATGCCAAATTTCCATGCAAAACAATGTACCGCTTTGAGATTCAAAAATCGCACATAATCATACAGCCAGGGAGGTTAAGTATAGTTGGTTCTGTACTCTGCCTCTCAACCCCAAGAACTGTCCCAGCCCCTCTGGCACACCTAGTAAACAGTGTACTTGCAAACACAGTAATAACAGACACAAATATAGTGAACAGGAAGTTTGTTTACTGGAAGACTTTCCACAATCAAGCAAACAGTAGTCTGATAACTCAATAGTGAATAATAGAAAACTGTTATATTTAACGGTGTGAATCAAAACCAAATCCATACTTCAAAATAGCACAGTCAAACAACTTAAATGGCTCTAAAGTGGCCTATGCGCTCAGGCATAAGGGGAACAGATCTGGCTTAAACATGGACAGTCTGTTTCCCTCAAACCCTAAAATCACAGACCAAGGCAATGATCGTGTGAGGCAATAGGCCACAAATGCAAATGATCACTAACAATTACTGTCCGAGTTCCCCTTTAACCACTTCAATACAGTGCACTTACACCCCCTTTCTGCCCAGACCAATTTTCAGCTTTCAGCACTCTCACAATTTGAATAACAATTACTCAGTCATGCAACACTGTACCCATATGAAATTTGCGTCCTTTTTTTCATACAAATAGAGCTTTCTTTTGGTGGTATTTAATCACTAGTGGGTTTTTTATTTTTTGTGCTATAACTAAAAAAGTCCGTAAATTTTGTAAAAAAAAAAGCCTTTTTCTTTGTTTCTGTCATAAAATTTAGCAAATTTGTAATTTTTCTTCATAAATTTTGGCCACAATTTATACTGCTACATATCTTTGGTAAAAATAACCCAAATTAGTGTAAATTATTTGGTCTTTGTGAAAGTTATAGGGGGTGATTTACTAAAGGCCTGTGGTGCAGTGGAGAATTGGAGCAATTGCACAAAAAACGGGACTCGAGACATTTATCAAAAATTATGGTGCACTTATATGTAACAAACCATATTTACATAGGAAGCGCTATTGCGCACTTGCGCAAACTTTCGCGCCTACCATTAGCAAGCGCAGCCAATGTAATCTTCTACATTTTTGTCTGAATACTGTGGATAACTTTACTACAGTTTACCATCTTCTGTTACCAGGCTAAAAAGTATGTATATAATAATGTTTAAATGCACAAATTCTGTCCAGAACAACTAGGCTTGATTAAAACTAATCAAGCCTTTTTACACCCTTCTTCCAGCTTACTCAACTGCACATGCGCATTGTCAAAGCTCACCATTTCATCCTCGCCTGACAAGGGCGCACACGTTTTAGCTTGTTAAATATGTGTGTTGCACACAGGCGCATCGGCGTTCTCCAGCGTGCAAAGCTGCTTATACATTGGGCACTTGCTCATTGTAGTTCTAATCATGTTAATGAGCTTTTCCTTATCATATGGAGAATATTGCTTCCAGTTTTATTCCATTCATTCACTTCTTTTTGAAACAACTCAATCTTCCTCCTATCAACAACTGTGCGGATCTTCCCTGGACTTGTAATTGTGCATTTTATGGTGATAATCTATAATCATTGGTGGAGCCGAAACTTCCATGAAAACATCTTCTCAATACATGTCTGTGTATTGTACATTCTGGACAATTCATTTCCCCATACACTGTGCAATCTGATTGGATAACGTATAAATCTACTCATCTGTCTGAGCAATTCTTTCCCCATACACTGTGCAATCTGATTGGATGACGTTTAAATCCACTCATTTGTCTGAGCAATTCATTTCCCCATACACTGTGCAATCTGATTGTATAACATTTAAATCTAATCATCTATCTGAGCAATTCTTTACCCATACACTGTGCAATCTAATTGGATGACATTTAAATACACTCATTTGTCTGAGCAATTCATTTCCCTATACGCTGTGCAATCTGATTGGATGACGTTTAAATACACTCATTTGTCTGAGCAATTCATTTCCCCATACACTGTGCAATCTGATTGGATGACGTTTAACCACTTTAAGACCAGCCTCGTTTTGGATTTTAGGTGTTTACAAGTTTAAAACAGGTTTTTTTGCTAGAAAATTACTTAGAACCCCCAAACATTATATATTGTTTTTTTTCTAACACCCTAGAGAATAAAATAGCGGTCATTGCAATACTTTTTTTTGCACCGTATTTGCGCAGCGGTCTTCTAAGCGCACTTTTTTTGGAAAAAATTCACTTTTTTGATTAAAAAAATAAGACAACAGTAAAGTTAGCCCAATTTTTTTTTATATTGTGAAATATAATGTTACACCAAGTAAATTGATACCCATCATGTCACGCTTCAAAATTGCGCCCGCTCGTGGAATGGCGTCAAACTTTTACCCTTAAAAAGCTCCATAGGCGACGTTTAAAAAATTCTACAGATTGCATGTTTTGCGTTACAGAGGAGGTCTAGTACTAGAATTATTGCTCTCACTCTACCGGTCTGGGCGATACCTCACATGTGTGGTTTGACCACCGTTTTCATATGCGTGCGCTACTCACGTATGCGTTCGCTTCTGCGCGCGAGCTCGTCAGGACAGGGCGCTTTAAAAAAATTTTTTATTTTATTATTATTTATTTTACTTTAATTTATTTATTTTTTCACTGTTTTTTTTTTTAAATTTGGATCACTTTTATTCCTATTACAAGGAATGTAAACATCCCTTGTAATAGAAAAAAGCATGACAGGTCCTCTTAAATATGAGATCTGGGGTCAAAAAGTCCTCAGATCTCATATTTAGACTAAAATGCAAAAAAAAAAAAAAAAAAAAAAAAAAGTTGTTTAAAAAAATGACACAAAAAAAATTGTGCCTTTAAGAGAAGTGGGCGGAGCTGACGTAATGACGTCGCTCCGGCCGTCCTATGGTATAGAGACGGGTGGGGGCCATCTTGGCCTCACTCGTCTCAGTACCTCAGCAGTAACAGGTCCCGATCTCCTCCGCCGCTACCGACGGCTCCGGGTAAGCGGCGGAGGGTGCGGGAGAGCGGCGGGAGGGGAGGTGGCACCTCTCCCGTCGCCGATAAACGGTGATCTCGCGGCGAAACCGCCGCAGAGACCACCATTATAGTGTACAGAAACGCCGGCCCTAAAGATGGATACCTCGGTTGTGGCAGCAGCTGCTGCCATTACCGAGATATCCATCTTTAAAAAAATGACGTATATATACAGTGAGCGGTCCGGAAGTGGTTAATTACACTAATTTGTCTGAGCAATTTATTTCTCTATACACGGGGGCTGATTTACAAACCGTTTGCGCCATGAGTTGAGGCGCACGCCGAGGCGCAACGTAAGTTTTGGTATTTACGAAACGTTTGCGCAGGTAACACAGCACTATTCCCCATTTACTACAGTAATCTCGGTGCACGGGAGGAGGCGATCAGTGCGCCACTATGGACATGGCACAGGACATCTTCAACTCAAAATTAAAAGAAGCTGGAAGTGCCAATATTATGGGGGTGATGTGAGGAAGTATATTAATAACTGCCCAAGTAACAAATATGCCCAAAAAATAATGAGATAGTAACTTTTTCTGAACAAGTATGCTGTGCCAGCAAGTACGTTTAGAACTGCGTGAGATCAATGTAAGCACTGTGCATGCGCAAGCGGCTCTTGCACTCGTTCAAATGCGTTGGTTCACTGCGCTGCCAAAATCTTAGTAAATGTTAAGCAACGTAATTGCATTTGCATGGGTTGAACGGGCGCACCTCTAAACTTGACTTTTTTTTTTTTTTTTTACGCTGGTTCACTTTTATGTGTTTTTTTTGTCGGATATTTGCACACAGGTCATGTTAGCGTGTTACGTTGCCAGCATGTGACATGTACCTTGTTAAAGTTACGTAAAAAGACTCTTGCTCCTCTAGCTCCTCCTAAAAGGGCATTTAACCTTCCCCCTCTAATGCATATGATCTCCTTGGGCTAGTTTTTGCTTTTAAAGGGGAACTCCACACTCCAATCTCCAAAGGCTGTAAGCTGCCTTCACCAATCCAAACCACATCCTTTTTCAGAGCATACAAAAGGGCCAGCTAGGAAAGGGGCAAGAAGAGCGATCACCCAACCCCCTCCTGAACCATACAAGGCCACATCTACTCAACATAGCTGTCTGCCTTTGGGGCATGTTGGGCTCAGCCCAATACCAACCACAAAGCACCTTGTACCCACTAGTTTAAAGGGGCTTTCCACATTCTGTAAAGCCCCCTGTCTGCATCCCCCACAACCCCGGCCTAGGGTTGTGTGAAAGAGGCCCTTGTCCCCCTAAATATGGGGACAAGGTGGTTGACTTTTGGGGTGCCCGAGCCCCTCCTGCCCCTAAGAACCCACCCCCCTTTCATGGGCTGGCTTGCTGTGTGTTTGGCTAGGGGTTTGTTAGTGTGTGGGAGGGGCACAATATTTTTAGATTTTGGGGTGGTATCTTTCACATGGGGGTTCTCATTTTAAGTGTAACAAGTGAAAATGCTGCGCTAAACCCAAAAATGTGAAAAACAAAAGCAGCTGACACACAAACAAACCAAGTCCAATAAGCAATAAAAACAAAAAGTGCAGCGCTAGAAATGTCTAACATGTAATAAACATGTAAATATAAACTCACATTCAAATGTAAAAAATAAAATCAAATGTCCTTATGTGAAATATGGAACAGCAAATCGAAAAAGTCCATGTAAGAAGAAGTGGTGAAGGGATATCTCCTCAAATTGAAAGGCAACAGTGAACACCAGAAGACGTGTGGATATTCAATGAGAATAAATGGGTACCCTTGCCGGATCCGTAGGACGCACATACCACAGTGTGTCAGAAAGGCATAGGGAGGATCTCCCGTGATGTCCAACCAGATGGTATCTTGAGGGCCACGAACACCGATGGATGGTGGCGGTCACAGGCTGGAGCTGAACGGCTGCCACTCACATTCCTCGTTTCCAGGGGGAGATGATCCGGAGATGGTAATTCAGCACAAAAGCGTAGAAAAAGAAAAAGGGGAACTCCACATGGTGTAGGTCAAACAAATGGGATTTATTGTAGTAAAACACCATAAACAAATAAAAAGTGATCCCATAAAGGTTAAAAATGGCAATGTGGGAAGCTGAAGATGCTAGCACTAGACTTTCCCTATTTTTTGTTATCTTGGGTTACATTAAGGGGGAGTTTACATGCCACAGATTGTACATGAAGACCCTTTTCATACTGAGGCATTTTGCAGGAGCTAAAAATAGCGATTGCAAAGCGCCCTGAAACAGCCGCTGCTGTGTCTCCAGTGTGAAAGCCCTCGGGAGTAAATGGAGCCACTCTTTCAGGGCGTTTTGCAGGCGCTATTTTTAGCGTTATAGCGCCTCAGTGTGAAAGGGGTCTAACTCTAAACAGGCAACCTGTAAACATTTTTAAAGCGTCGCCTATGGAGATTTTTAAGTACCGTCGTTTGTCGCCATTCCGCGAGTGTGCGCAATTTTAAAGCATGACATGTTGGATATCAATTTACTCGGTGTAACATCATCCTTCACATTTTATAAAAAAAAATGGGGTACCGTTACTGTTTTCTTATTTTTTTTAAAATAAAAAAAGTGAATTTTTAAAAAAATAAAAATGCGTTTGTAAGAACCTTCTGCAAATACATTGTAACATAAATTATTGCAATGATATCCATTGTACTCTGCTAAAATATATATAATGTTTGAGGGTTCTAATTAATTTTCAAGCAAAAAAATACAGATTTTAACTTGTAAACAGAAATAGGCTTGGTCCTTAATTGGCTAGACACATTACATATTTATGGTCAAAATCTGCATAAATGTATGCCGTGTGTGTTTTTTTTTCATATAGATTTATTATAATATATATGTATCATATTCATATGTAGATTTATAGAGATAGAAATATCAAGAGAAATAGCTACAGTTTGTTTTGAAGAAATAAATGACATATGATGGCTAATTTTAATATAGATAGATTTTTTTTTTTTTGGGGGGGGGGGGAGGGGGGGACTACCCATAGAGACACATGATCACACACTTAATATGCTGGAAATACTCCCCTCTTTGTGAGCAATATATTTTTCATGCTTGTTCTAAAAAAGGAGTTACAACATTACTACCAGACGCAGTTCCGTTAAGTTCCGTGCGCTTTTTTTCTGCACTAAAAATGCATGCACAGTGTTTTCCATGTATTCCAATGTTCACACCATGCAGTCAGTTTCCGGTCGGTTTCTGTTGCAGAAACTGACCGGAACTGACTTTATTGGTGCAGAAAAAATGGAACTGCACGGAACTGCATCTGGTGTGAACTGGCCCTCAGAACTAAAGTTCTGAGGGCCAGTTCACACCAGATGCAGTTTTGTGCGCTTTTTTTCTGCACCAGAACTGACTGGAAACTGACTGCATGGTGTGAACTAGAGCCATTGGAATACATGGAAAACACTGCATGCATTTGGCTGAATCACACCTATGACATTTTTAGTGCTTTTTACATTTTGCAGATTTGCAGTACAGTCCATTTAACATGGTTTCCTATGGAACACTTTCTGTAGTGCAAATCTGCAAGATGCTAAAAACAACAAAAACTGCATAGGTGTGAATTCAGCCTAAGGGCCAGTTCACACCATAGAAACACAGTCCGGATGCGTTCCAGGTCCTTTTCTGCATGCATGTTTTTGATGCAGCCCAGTGCTTTTTTTCCCCCCTCTTTTTTCTCCCCTCTTTTTTCTTAACCTTAAATAAGGACAAGTGTGTTGCAGTGCGTTTTTGGTGCATTACGGTGCATTTTGTGCTGACACATTCTAAATAGGAGTTACTAAACAGCTACACCACCAGACACAAGCTGCTTTCTCTGTTTGGGTATTAACCCTTTACACATTGCACAGTGTATGAGGAAAGAATTGCTCAGACAAATAAGTAGATTTAGACGTTATACAATCAGATTGCACAGTGTATGGGGAAAGAATTGCTCAGACAAATGAGTAGATTTAGACGTTATCTAATTAGATTGCACAGTGTATGGGGAAAGAATTGCTCAGATAGATGAGTAGATTTATACGTTATCCAATCACATTGCACAGTGTATGGGAAAATGAATTGTCCAGAATGCATAATACACAGACATGTATTAAGAAGCTGTTTTCATGGAAGTTTCGGGTCCACCAATGATTATAGATTATCACCATAAAATGCACTCAATTACATTTTGACAATTATGATATTTCACATGCAAGTCCAGGGAACATCCACACAGTTGTTGACAGGAGGAAGATCTCTAGAATGATTATTTAGTTGTTTCAAAAATGAATTAATGAATGGAATAAAACTGGAAGCAATATTCTTCTTGTGATAAGGAAAAGCTCATTAACATGATCAGCATTACAATGAGCAAGTGCCTGATGTCTGTTCTGTATTTAAGGATGTGTCTGCACCCATGCGCGCAACGATTCCGCAAATCCGGCGCAAGTCACCAGCTGTTTTCTATTTGTTTAAGTATGCGCCATGTCGCAATAACTATTCCAGCACACGCAAATGCGCCAACATGTTCGTAAATCAGCCCCATAGAGTGTACAAACTATGATGTCAATCACTGAAAATTGATCACACCTGATGTACTGAGGGCCTATCTCATTTCTTGGGATACTAACAAGTCAGGAAAGTACAAACACCCCCTAAATGACCCCTTTTTAGGAAGTAGACATTCTAAGGTATTAACTAAGTAGCATGGTGAATTTTTTTAAGTTGTAATTTTTTTCCCACAATTCTTTGCAAAAATGAAGATTTTCTTTTTCTTTTCTCTTTCCGGTAACCAAGATGTCTAAGTATAAACTTTTAAATAAAAAATCGGAATTACACCATGCAAGTTAGTCTTTCTCTGGTCTTATGAGGACACCAGGAGCTGACACGCTGGGAAAGCAACAACGAAGTACTGCTACAAGATCTGGACAGTGGACTGGGAGCCCAGCAGTCTAAGTGGAGGAGCAATAGCCACACAGAGAGGAAACCAACATACTCACTTTAGCCCACTACCCCTGAAGGGGTACCTGGATCTGGTGAGTGGGGTATCATAGGGGGAGCGCAAAAGTCACCCTGACCTGTACACGTGAGGATAAAATCTACATAGGACATCGAGGATAATCACATATGTCACTTTTTTGGAAGACCTAGTTAAAACTACATTTTCCCATTTCCATTTATCGTATGAATATTGGATACTGTTGCTGAACTCATATCTACCCAGTATCATTTCCCTTGTGATTTTATCCCACTTGTTGACTTTTCCTATATTATTTTTTTTTTTTTTTGCGTACACAGAACACAATTATTTACTTATATATAAAACACAAAGCGCTGTGATGCTAAATAGCTGATAATTACACATAAAACCAAGTGAGGCTGCTATCAAAAGAGAGTGTTTTCAGAGTCACTTAAAAAGAACAAATAATGATATTTGAAGTGCTTCACAATGTGCATGAAAATGAATATATAAGAATAAATATAAATATAAATAGTCAAATAAATCCAGCGGTGAGTAAAAATTCCTAAAAAATCCAGCAATCAAAATAGTGTAAAATTATAAAAAATTAGTGACACCAAATGTGTAAAAAAATTCACATAAAAAATCCACATAAAAATAAATATATAGGGATGTATTCAGAAGGTTCAATTATAAATGTGTAGAATCCTGATTGGTATAGAGCTTTTGATCACTAGCAAAGCTGTTTAAAAACACTTGCTTAATCAAGGTGCTCATTGACCTTCATAGTAACAATGTGCTTTTTGCTTCTATTCACAACCAATGTGAGAATCATAAACAGGCAGATAAGAGAAAAAAACAATCATTGTGCAATAGTTAGGATACCAAGGTACACAGGCAAACTTCAATCCACTCACGTGTGCCTTATAATGATAAGGCATATGCAGGTTTTACTATAGCAGTCAGCCGCCTTAGACAGGAGCAGATTCAGTGCAGTACACTGTGTGATACTGCTGATCTGCACAGAGAAAAAGTCACGTGACTGTGATGTAATGTGTGGGAGGAGCCAAGGACGCTCTGTGCAGATCAGCAGTATCACACAGTGTACTGCACTGAATCTGCTCCTGTCTAAGGCGGCTGACTGCTATAGTAAAACCTGCATATGCCTTATCATTATAAGGCACACGTGAGTGGATTGAAGTTTGCCTGTGTACCTTGGTATCCTAACTATTGCACAATGATTGGTTTTTTCTCTTATCTGCCTGTTTATGATTCTCACATTGGTTGTGAATAGAAGCAAAAAGCACATTGTTACTATGAAGGTCAATGAGCACCTTGATTAACCACTTGCCGACCGCCGCACGACTATATACGTCGGCAGAATGGCACGGGCAGGCAAAAGGACGTGTATGTACGTCCTTGCCTGCCCGCGGGTGGGGGGTCCGATCGGACCCCCCCCCCGGTGCCTGCGGCGGTCGGCAAATCTTCCCCGGCGATCGGAGGTGAGAGGGAGGCCATCCATTCGTGGCCCCCCCCTCGCGATCGCTCTCAGCCAATGGGATCATTTCCCTGCCTCTGTATTGTACACAGAGGCAGAGGAAATGATGTCTTCTCTCCTCGGCTCGGTATTTTCCGTTCCGGGCCGAGGAGAGAAGACTGCAATGTAAGTGCACCAACACACTACACACAGTAGAACATGCCAGGCACACAAAACACCCCGATCCCCCCCCCCGATCGCCCCCCGATCCCCCCCCAATCACCCCCCCCCTGTCACAAACTGACACCAAGCAGGTTTTTTTTTTTTTTTTTTTTTTTCTGATTACTGCATGGTGTCAGTTTGTGACAGTTACAGTGTCAGGGCAGTGAGTGTTAGGCCCCCTGTAGGTCTAGGGTACCCCCCTAACCCCCCCTAATAAAGTTTTAACCCCTTGATCACCCCCTGTCACCAGTGTCGCTAAGCGATCATTTTTCTGATCGCTGTATTAGTGTCGCTGGTGACGCTAGTTAGGGACGTAAATATTTAGGTTCGCCGTCAGCGTTTTATAGCGACAGGGACCCCCATATACTACCTAATAAATGTTTTAACCCCTTGATTGCCCCCTAGTTAACCCTTTCACCACTGATCACCGTATAAGTGTTACGGGTGACGCTGGTTAGTTTGTTTATTTTTTATAGTGTCAGGGCACCCGCCGTTTATTACCGAATAAAGATTTAGCCCCCTGATCACCCGACGGTGATATGCGTCGCCCCAGGCAGCGTCAGATTAGCGCCAGTACCGCTAACACCCACGCACGCAGCATACGCCTCCCTTAGTGGTATAGTATCTGTACAGATCAATATCTGATCCGATCAGATCTATACTAGCGTCCCCAGCAGTTTAGGGTTCCCAAAAACACAGTGTTAGCGGGATCAGCCCAGATACCCGCTAGCACCTGCATTTTGCCCCTCCGCCCAGCTCGGCCCAGCCCACCCAAGTGCAGTATCGATCGATCACTGTCACTTACAAAACACTAAACGCATAACTGCAGCGTTCGCAGAGTCAGGCCTGATCCCTGCGATCGCTAACAGTTTTTTTGGTAGCATTTTGGTGAAATGGCAAGCACCAGCCCCAGGCAGCGTCAGGTTAGTGCCAGTACCGCTAACACCCACGCACCGTACACCTCCCTTAGTGGTATAGTATCTGAACGGATCAATATCTGATCCGATCAGATCTATACTAGCGTCCCCAGCAGTTTAGGGTTCCCAAAAACGCAGTGTTAGCGGGATCAACCCAGATACCTGCTAGCACCTGTGTTTTGCCCCTCCGCCCGGCCCAGCCCAGCCCACCCAAGTGCAGTATCGATCGATCACTGTCACTTACAAAACACTAAACGCATAACTGCAGCGTTCGCAGAGTCAGGCCTGATCCCTGCGATCGCTAACAGTTTTTTTTGGTAGCGTTTTGGTGAACTGGCAAGCACCAGCCCCAGGCAGCGTCAGGTTAGTGCCAGTAGCGCTAACACCCATGCACGCACCGTACACCTCCCTTAGTGGTATAGTATCTGAACTGATCAATATCTGATCCGATCAGATCTATACTGGCGTCCCCAGCAGTTTAGGGTTCTCAAAAACGCAGTGTTAGCGGGATCAACCCAGATACCTGCTAGCACCTGCGTTTTGCCCCTCCGCCCGGCCCAGCCCAGCCCACCCAAGTGCAGTATCGATCGATCACTGTCACTTACAAAACACTAAATGCATAACTGCAGCGTTCGCAGAGTCAGGCCTGATCCCTGCGATCGTTAACAGTTTTTTTGGTAGCGTTTTGGTGAACTGGCAAGCGCCAGCGGCCTAGTACACCCCGGTCGTAGTCAAACCAGCACTGCAGTAACACTTGGTGACGTGGCGAGTCCCATAAGTGCAGTTCAAGCTGGTGAGGTGGCAAGCACAAATAGTGTCCCGCTGCCACCAAGAAGACAAACACAGGCCCGTCATGCCCATAGTGCCCTTCCTGCTGCATTCGCCAATCCTAATTGGGAACCCACCACTTCTGCAGCGCCCGTACTTCCCCCATTCACATCCCCAACCAAATGCAGTCGGCTGCATGAGAGGCATTTTTATGTCCTCCCGAGTACCCCTACCCAACGAACCCCCCCAAAAAAGATGTTGTGTCTGCAGCAAGCGCGGATATAGGCGTGACACCCGCTATTATTGTCCCTCCTGTCCTGACAATCCTGGTCTTTGCATTGGTGAATGTTTTGAACGCTACCATTCACTAGTTGAGTATTAGCGTAGGGTACAGCATTGCACAGACTAGGACACACTTTCACAGGGTCTCCCAAGATGCCATCGCATTTTGAGAGACCCGAACCTGGAACCGGTTACAGTTATAAAAGTTACAGTTACAAAAAAAGTGTAAAAAAAAAAAAAAAAAAAAAAACACAAACAAAAATATAAAATAAAAAATAATAGTTGTAGTTTTATTGTTCTCTCTCTATTCTCTCTCTCTCTCTCTATTCTCTCTATTGTTCTGCTCTTTTTTACCGTATTCTATTCTGCAATGTTTTATTGTTATTATGTTTTATCATGTTTGCTTTTCAGGTCTGCAATTTTTTATACTTTACCGTTTACTGTGCTTTATTGTTAACCATATTTTTGTCTTCAGGTACAGCATTCACGACTTTGAGTGGTTATACCAGAATGATGCCTGCAGGTTTAGGTATCATCTTGGTATCATTCTTTTCAGCCAGCGGTCGGCTTTCATGTAAAAGCAATCCTAGCGGCTAATTAGCCTCTAGACTGCTTTTACAAGCAGTGGGAGAGAATGCCCCCCCCCACCGTCTTCCGTGTTTTTCTCTGGCTCTCCTGTCTCAACAGGGAACCTGAGAATGCAGCCGGTGATTCAACCAGCTGACCATAGAGCTGATCAGAGACCAGAGTGGCTCCAAACATCTCTATGGCCTAAGAAACCGGAAGCTACGAGCATTTTATGACTTAGATTTCGCCGGATGTAAATAGCGCCATTGGGAAATTGGGAAAGCATTTTATCATACCGATCTTGGTGTGGTCAGATGCTTTGAGGGCAGAGGAGAAATCTAGGGTCTAATAGACCCCAATTTTTTCAAAAAAGAGTACCTGTCACTACCTATTGCTATCATAGGGGATATTTACATTCCCTGAGATAACAATAAAAATGATTAAAAAAAAAAAAAATGAAAGGAACAGTTTTAAAATAAGATAAAAAAGCAAAAAAATAATAAAGAAAAAAAAAAAAAAAAAAAAAGCACCCCTGTCCCCCCTGCTCTCGCGCTAAGGCGAACGCAAGCGTCGGTCTGGCGTCAAATGTAAACAGCAATTGCACCATGCATGTGAGGTATCACCGCGACGGTCAGATCGAGGGCAGTAATTTTAGCAGTAGACCTCCTCTGTAAATCTAAAGTGGTAACCTGTAAAGGCTTTTAAAGGCTTTTAAAAATGTATTTATTTTGTTGACACTGCACGTTTGTGCGCAATTGTAAAGCATGTCATGTTTGGTATCCATGTACTCGGCCTAAGATCATCTTTTTTATTTCATCAAACATTTGGGAAATATAGTGTGTTTTAGTGCATTAAAATGTAAAAAAGTGTGTTTTTTCCCCAAAAAATGCGTTTGAAAAATCGCTGCGCAAATACTGTGTGAAAAAAAAAAATAAAACACCCACCATTTTAATCTGTAGGGCGTTTGCTTTAAAAAAATATATAATGTGTGGGGGTTCAAAGTAATTTTCTTGCAAAAAAAAATAATTTTTTCATGTAATCAAAAAGTGTCAGAAAGGGCTTTGTCTTCAAGTGGTTAGAAGAGTGGGTGATGTGTGACATAAGCTTCTAAATGTTGTGCATAAAATGCCAGGACAATTCAAACCCCCCCAAATGACCCCATTTTGGAAAGTAGACACCCCAAGCTATTTGCTGAGAGGCATGTCGAGTCCATGGAATATTTTATATTGTGACACAAGTTGCGGGAAAGAGACAAATTATTATTTTTTTTTTTTTTTTTTTGCACAAAGTTGTCACTAAATTATATATTGCTCAAACATGCCATGGGAATATGTGAAATTACACCCCAAAATACATTCTGTTGCTTCTCCTGAGTACGGGGATACCACATGTGTGAGACTTTTTGGGAGCCTAGCCACGTATGGGACCCCGAAAACCAAGCACCGCCTTCAGGCTTTCTAAGGGCGTAAATTTTTGATTTCACTCTTCACTGCCTATCACAGTCTCGGAGGCCATGGAATGCCCAGGTGGCACAAACCCCCCCCAAATGACCCCATTTTGGAAAGTAGACACCCCAAGCTATTTGCTGAGAGGTATAGTGAGTATTTTGCAGACCTCACTTTTTGTCACAAAGTTTTGAAAATTAAAAAAAGAAAAAAAAAATTTTTTTTTTTGTCTTTCTTCATTTTCAAAAACAAATGAGAGCTGCAAAATACTCACCATGCCTCTCAGCAAATAGCTTGGGGTGTCTACTTTCCAAAATGGGGTCATTTGGGGGGGGTTTGTGCCACCTGGGCATTCCATGGCCTCCGAAACTGTGATAGGCAGTGAAGAGTGAAATCAAAAATGTACACCCTTAGAAATCCTGAAGGCGGTGATTGGTTTTCGGGGTCCCGTACGCGGCTAGGCTCCTAAAAAGTCCCACACATGTGGTATCCCCGTACTCAAGAGAAGCAGCAGAATGTATTTTGGGGTGCAATTCCACATATGCCCATGACCTGTGTGAGCAATATATCATTTAGTGACAACTTTGTGCAAAAAAAAAAAAAATAAAAAAATAAATTGTCACTTTCCCGCAACTTGTGTCAAAATATAAAATATTCCATGGACTCAACATGCCTCTCAGCAAATAGCTTGGGGTGTCTACTTTCCAAAATGGGGTCATTTGGGGGGGGTTTGTGCCATCTGGGCATTTTATGGCCTTCAAAACTGTGATAGGTAGTGAGGAGTAAAATCAAAAATGTACGCCCTTAGAAATCCTGAAGGCAGTGATTGGTTTTCGGGGCCCCGTATGCGGCTAGGCTCCCAAAAAGTCCCACACATGTGGTATCCCCATACTCAGGAGAAGCAGCTAAATGTATTTTGGGGTGCAATTCCACATATGCCCATGGCCTGTGTGAGCAATATATCATTTAGTGACAACTTTTTGTAATTTTTTTTTTTTTTTTTTTTTTTTTTTCATTATTCAATCACTTGGGACAAAAAAAATGAATATTCAATGGGCTCAACATGCCTCTCAGTAATTTCCTTGGGGTGTCTACTTTCCAAAATGGGGTCATTTGTGGGGGTTTTGTACTGCCCTGTCATTTTAGCACCTCAAGAAATGACATAGGCAGTCATAAATTAAAGACTGTGTAAATTCCAGAAAATGTACCCTAGTTTGTAGGTGCTATAACTTTTGCGCAAACCAATAAATATACACTTATTGACATTTTTTTTACCAAAGACATGTGGCCAAATACATTTTGGCCTAAATGTATGACTAAAATTGAGTTTATTGGATTTTTTTTAGAACAAAAAGTAGAAAATATAATTTTTTTTCAAAATTTTCGGTCTTTTTCCGTGTATAGCGCAAAAAATAAAAACGGCAGAGGTGATCAAATACCATCAAAAGAAAGCTCTATTTGTGGGAAGAAAAGGACGCAAATTTCGTTTGGTTACAGCATTGCATGACCGCGCAATTAGCAGTTAAAGCGACGCAGTGCCAAATTGTAAAAAGTGCTCTGGTCAGGAAGGGGGTAAATCCTTCCGGGGCTGAAGTGGTTAAGCAAGTGTTTTTAAACAGCTTTGCTAGTGATCAAAAGCTCTATACCAATCAGGATTCTACACCTGTATAATTGAACCTTCTGAATACATCCCTATATATTTATTTTTATGTGGATTTTTTATGTGAATTTTTTTACACATTTGGTGTCACTAATTTTTTATAATTTTACACTATTTTGATTGCTGGATTTTTTAGGAATTTTTACTCACCGCTGGATTTATTTGACTATTTATATTTATATTTATTCTTATATATTCATTTTCATGCACATTGTGAAGCGCTTCAAATATCATTATTTGTTAATTATTTACTTATACTACTACACTATATGTCTTTCAGGTTGATGTTTATTTATTTTGATGTTTAGCACATGATGTTTAACTATTGGGTTGCAGTATTGGATACCATTTAATGCACTTTAGGGTTAATAGCACCCATTGCAGGTGACACCTGGCCTCAAATGCACTTTAGGATGTATAATTAACCCTAGGATATAAATCACTCATTTTAAGGTGACACTAGTTTGGATCACTTTTTTAGGTTATTTACCACAAATTTGCAAACTCACCCATACAAGGGTGACAGCAGTTAGGATCACTTTTCAGGGTATTAATCACAACTCTGCCTACTCTAAGGATCATCCTCCTCATAAGAGCTTATATAGGGAGGATTGACCAAGCAGTAAACACTTATTGTACAAACAACCCCTGTTTGCTGACCCCTGTGAAGAGCGACCCAAATGTGATTCACTCTTCATAGGTGGCATAAAGCAGCGGGTTCAACCTGACACAATTATCAAATACAATTTTACCACTTTGGAGGGTTCACTATCACTTTAGATATATTTACCCAATAGGGAGAGGATTTTAAATCACCCAATAGGAAGTGTATTCTAACTAATAATCACAGTATTACAAGTTAAACTATAGTAGGACATAAATACATCTCTACCCACAGTATTATCTAATTGGAGGGCAGCGCCATCTACCCCAACACCAACCATACTTTACACAAATACCCCCCAAATGACTCCTTTTTAGAAAGTAGACATTCCAAGGTATTAACTAAGTAGCATGGTGAATTTTTTTAAGTTGTAATTTTTTTTCCCACAATTCTTTGCAAAATGAATTTTTCTTTTTTTTTTTTTTTTTTTTTTTTACAAAATTGTCATATTAACAGGTTATTTCTCTCTCAGAGCATATGCATACAACAAATTACACCCCAAAAACATTCTGCTACTCTTCCCGAGTGTGGCAATACCACATGTGTGGGACTTTTACACAGCCTGGCCACATACAAAGGCCCAACATTGAAGTAACATCTTCAGGCGTTCTACGAGCAGAAATGACACATCTCATTTCTCAACCACCTATTACACTTTCGAAGGCCCTGGAGCACCAGGACAAAGGAATTGCCCCCAAAATGACACCATTTTCGAAAGCAAACACCCCAACATATAATCTATGAGGCAAAATGAGTCTTTTGAACGGTTCATTTTTTTCCAGAAGTTTTTGGAAAATGTGGAAATAAATGAAAACGCAATATTTTTTACACAAAATTGTCCATTTATCAGATATTTCCAACACATAGCATGTACATAGCAAAGATGACACCCCAAAATACATTCTGCTACTCCTCCTGAGTATGGCGATACCACATGTGTGAGACTTTTATACAGCCTGGCCACATACAGAGGCCCAACATCCAAGTAGCACCATCAGGCGTTCTAGGAGCATAAATGACATAATTTCCTGGCAACCTATCATTTTTGAAAGCCCTTTATATTTCTAACACATAGTATGTACATACCAAGAATTACAATACAAAATAAATTCTATTGTGGAAAGGGTAAAAAAAAGGCAGCAGGCAGGAATATTGTCTATAGTCAGCACAAGGATATTGTCAGCACAGCACAGTCTATAGAAATTGTCCAGACAGAGACAGCCAGCACAGCCATAATATTGGTCCTGGTACACTGTTACCTGCAGACACTCATTGTACCGCTCTCCAGCCCTTCATAAACATACTGCCTCTTGCTACAGCTAATTATTTGCATAGTCCAGGTAGCGGTGTGGTCCGTTCATGCGGCAGGCAGAGGCATGGTGGCAGTAAGTCAGCAGCAGGCTGATGGCCGCAATCAGGTAAGACCTGCGCACAGGGGCACAGGGGTAGATCTCTCTGTGAAGCCTCCGGACTCCACACCCTAATCCGGAAATTCCAAAACCCGGAGAAAACAAAAAAAAATTGTTTTCTCCATCCGGAAAAACAATTCTGGAGCCCCTCACATATGTGAGACCCCTATGTACTACAGTAGCAGGGCAACAGATCAGTCCAAGCGGTAGGCAAAAGCATAGTCCATAAAACAGGCCAGGGTCAGTTCACGTGCAAGCAGTCCAAGCGGTAGGCAGTAGCATAGTTAATAAAACAATCCAGGGTTAGTTCACGTGGAAGCAGCCCAAACGGTAGGCATAGTCACAAAACAGGCCAGGGTCAGTTCACGTGGAAGCAGCCCAAACGGTAGGCATAGTCACAAAACAGGCCAGGGTCAGTTCACGTGGAAGCAGTCCAAACGGTAGGCAGAGGAATAGTCAAAAAACAGGCCTGGGTCAGTTCACGTTGAAGGCAGTGGCATGGTTATTTGGGGAAGAATGGAAAATGGTCAGCACAGATGATGAAAATGGGGAAATTGTTAAAAATATGGGCTAATATTTTAGGGATGTATGATAAAATGCAGATGTGGCTAGGTGGTTATGTTGGATACAGCACCTCATCCCAAGATAATAATAACTAATGAATAAAGGGACAAGGGATTATAACGGTGCTAGGAAAGAGAGTTGTGAAAATAAGAAGAAGATATAAAATTACAAATATTTTATTAACAATAATAAATACATAAAAAAGAGCAATAGAGTAGTTAGCAACCAAAAAACATATGTTGCGTGTGACCCAGATGCAGTAGGGTGGGCCAGGTGGAGACGGCCTTCAAGGCAAGGGCTCGGTTTCCTACATGTTTCGCCAAGGCATTGGCTTCCTCAGGGAACAAGAGCTCTATTGAATATATAAAGATCTATACATTGGGATACAGAAAACATCATGTAAACAAGCAGAAATACTAACCAATAACCTGTTGTAAACATTACTGGGTTTTGGAATATTGTGGCTGGACAATCTCACACAGGGAGGTAACCCTAAAGTGGCCCCTGGATCCCAGACATACCTGAGCAACAGACACCCAGGGGAGGCGCGGCAAGGAACCCCCGGAATGGGGAAAGGGCAGGCTGCACCGTATTAGTGCTTGCAGGGGGCACACAGAAAACCTGGCAATTGAATATATTGGAAATTAACAAATGGTAAAATGAATATTAGATGTGTATTAAACATTTAATTTGAAGGACAAAGAGGGTGATGCATTATACATCAATAATATAGGGCAAAAAGGCCTCTAGAGAACTCACACTTTTAATTAAAAGCAAGTTGATTGATAGGAGGGGAAACGCCTGTAGATGAATTCAAGGACAAACAAGAGCGATTGGTACAAATATTTAGGTAGTGACCTATATAGGGAAACATGAACGAATTAGCGTTGTAAATGTATTTGGCAATCGTTGTTGTATGGAAATAGAAGAAATGGCAAAAGATAGCTTACCTAATAAGCTATGTTACAGGACATGTGACAGGCATCAAACACTAGTGTTCACATAATTTTCATAGGAATGGAAAATTGAAAAATGGCAAGAGATTGATGAGTCCTGAAAAAGGATGAGGAGAAGGAGCTGAATTAGAAGTGAAGAAACAATAGATTAAAGGATGGGAGATGATGTATAGCGAAACACAGCTTACCTAGTAAGCTATTGCAAAACTTGTGACTGTTCAGAAGTTAGTGTTCACAAAGCTACCAAAAAAGGGGTCATAGATTGAGCAATGGCAGAAAGTTGGTAAATCCTAGGGAAAATAAATGGAAGCTGAATTAGATATGGAAGGATAGTTTATGGGAAAGGCAGAGAGGGTCACCATCCGTAATTACCTGGCTAGTTTGTGCAGAGCAGAGACAGGCGTGTTCCTCGTCCAGCATGGTATCCTGGGACTGGCTACTTATGTACCCCCCACATCTGATCAAACAATGATCAGGTGTGCGGACGCTGAAGAAAGGTGTCCGCGTGTGCGCACTAGACGGCATCCCGGAGCCTACAAGCTCCGGCATGCATCACGCGCGCATGCTCAAACGCTACGGTCCCCGTGGCCAATGGGAAGGAGGAAGCGCCGCGGAGCAGGAGGTCCCAAGGCGCCGTCAACCCCCATCCGCCGATGGAATGCAGGGAACCGAGCAGTGTGGGCAATGCGCGGACACCTAGGGGCAGACAGGAGTAGTACTGCCCCGGGCGTCCGTACAAGCACCAACAGCACTAACTCTGTCCATCCCGGCAGGGGGCCAAGGCCACGCCCCCCATGGGATGAACAAAGAACAAGCAATGAAAGTGATCCAGGGGTGGGACCCCCCAATAGTGAGATAAAACGCGGGCGGGAGCGGAGGGTGAGGGGATAACACCCCAAATGGTCCAACAGTCCCCAGGGGTCTCTGGGGACGGAGGGAACATCCCTGCGCCTCACCTCGCAGTGCCAGCCACAAAGACCATATAAGGCATAGAGAACCACAGAGTCCTGGTAACAAAAAAAATTAGAAATGAATACAAATAATACAAAAATTATTTTAGAACTAATATGGGTATAGAGTATATCTCAAAACAAGGGATGACAATATAGGAAAAAGTCAATAAAGCAATATCATAAAAAACATATGCAGATGTAACTATTGGCATGAGCACATTACATAGATCACTGTTAATGCTGTAATTAAGTGTCTAGAACTATACAAGGGGAATCCAGCAATATACCATGGCAATGAGATCAAAGAAAAGGAAGCAGAAGGAAGAGAAACAGACAGTAGGGGACGAGAGGGAAAGGAAGAAGAGAAAAGGAGGAAATAGTAGAAAAGATACTATACATGGCGTGAGTGGAAAAGGGGACATATAGCACTTGGATCCGTAGAGTATTATGGTAAATAGAATGAGAAAAATTAACAGGTATCCTGACTCACAAAAAGGGTTTAAAATTTATCTGTTCGTTTAGCCCAGGGAATTTTGTGGCTTGTAAAGTATGGATCCATTTGGTTTCCAATTGTAGTAGTCTGTTATCAATGCTTCCACCTCTAGCATGTAGAGGAACATGTTCGAGTGCGGAGAATTGAATGACATGCGGGTCAAAGTTGTGATGGGCGGCAATATGCCGATTGATGGCTGTAGTGGTAGTGTTTTTGTATAGCGGTTTGATATGGTCTCGAATGCGGACCTGGAAGGGACGCTTGGTTTTTCCAATGTAGTACGAGCCACATTGGCATTAAGCCAAGTATACGACTCCCACGGTGACGCAGGTGACTCGATGTTTAATAGTGTGAACTCGTCCATTGGGCAGAATCACTTCACTGGAATTGGTTACAAAGGGACACACATCACAATTGCCACACTGGTATGTGCCAACACCAGTGGGCGCATATGGGGTGTTAATCGAATGATGACTTTTAGTTAGTCGGTCTCGAAGTGAGGGAGATCGACGGTATGTGATGTCAGGATGGGTTTTGACATATTTTGAAATTGTAGGGTCTGCCGTTAGTAGAGGCCAGAATTGGTTTAGAATTTGTTTAATTTGGGTATGCTGTTTTGAGTATTGGGTAATGAGTCGTACAGGTTGTCCAATATCTGGGGAAAACAAGGTCCTTTCTGTTAAGCTTTTTTGCCTTATTAAAGGCTTTTTTCAAAAGAGAGTGGCTATAACCTCTGTCCAGGAGTCTACTATAGAGTTCCTGTGCTGCCTGGAAAAATTCTTCCTCGAGAGTGCAGTTTCTTTTGAGTCTGAGATATTGACTGAACGGGATGCTTCTGAGAAGGGGCTTGGGGTGAGCACTACTAGCATCCAAGATCGTATTGCCCGATGAGGGTTTACGATATAAGACAGTGTGGATCTGACCATCAGAATGCAGACTAATCTGGAGAGCCAGAAAGTGGATCTACGACTGGCTGCATTCCATGGTGAATTTGAGATTAAACGCATTCCGGGTTAAATGCTCAACAAAGAGCATTAGTTCGTCCTTGGTACCTGACCAAAACAGTAGTATATCATCTATATACCTGTACTAAGATGTGACCTTGGACAGAAGGGGAATGGAATGGGCCATGTCAAACAGTTCTCTCTCCCACCCCCCCAGGTACAGATTGGCGTAGGCTGGGGCACATTTTGTCCCCATAGCTACGCCCTGTACCTGGAGGTAGTGGGAGGAGCCAAACATGAAATAGTTACGTGTCAGTATAAATCTAAGTAATTCTAGAAAAAAGTCTCCGTAAACGTCATATTTGGGGCCTCTCTCTCGAAGTAGTTTTTCAATAACCAAAGTGCCTCTCTTGTGTGGAATGATGTTATATAGACTTTCAACATCTAGGGCTACTAGCCAGGTGTTTTTTGGTAGGGATTTGCCGTCTAGTATACGGAGAAGGTGAATGGTGTCTTTTATGTAGGAGGGCAGAGAGGTAACATGGGGCGCCAAATATTTATCAACTAATGCACTTGCATGTTCAGTGAGACATTGCCGTCCAGAGACAATAGGGCGGCCTGGTGGATGGACTAGAGACTTATGAAGTTTGGGTAGGGAATAAAAAGTGGGAGTTTTGGGTTCCCTGACATTAAGAAAATTCCATGTATTAGAGTCAATGGTGCCCTTTTGATATGCTGAAAAGATCAACTGCTTGTATTCGAGAATATAGTGGTTGATGAGTGATTTAGATATAGGTCTGTACCAGTCACGGTTGTTTAAGATATCGAGACACATTTGTTCATAAAAGGGCACATCCATCACTACCACGTTGCCACCCTTGTCGGCTGGCTTGATGACTAGTTCTGGATGGTTTTGAAGAGATTTTATTGCTTTAGTCAGGGCAGGGGATAGGTTGGAAGGAGAGGAAGAAGTGGGATTGAACCCTTCAATAGCTGTGGTAACTTGTTGCACAAAAGCCCAAATGTTGGGGTTTGTGGACAAATTAGGAAAGTTGCGGGATTTAGGTTTGAAAGAAGTAGGGGGGGGGAGGAGACACCAAGGGTGGCGAAACCCGAATAAGAGGGGTCCGAGAAATCTTCACCGTCAGTGTCACCCTCCTCCCAAAGTGACATCAGCTCCTCAAGGGCTTGTAGTTCGGCCAAGGTAGGAACCTCTTGAGAGGAAATAGTTGGTCCGGAGGGAGTTGCACGAGAAGAAGATTTGTCATAGATTACCTTAAACAACAATTTGCGTGCGAAAAGGTGAATGTCTTTGATAAGGGAAAATTTGTCAAGATCGTTAGATGGACAGAAACTGAGACCGAGTTGTAGTACTCGGATCTGATCGGGACTTAGTGGGATGGATGATAAGTTGATTACATCAGGGGTGGATGGTCTTCGTTGGTTACAAGTGTTTGTGCTGGTGGATTGGGGGTTGGACTCTGAAGAGAGTCCTGGCCCTGTACTAAAAAAATGGGTGCAATTTTTGGGTCTACAGATGGTGCATTGACCGGGAACATAGAAGTAATTGTAGGTTCACTTACCCTCCTAGTAGCCGTGTGCATCTGAGAGTGAGAAAGTGCCGATGTGACCGAAGTTGGTGCCTTGGTAGTAGATGATTTTGGTATAGACGACATCTTAGATTGTGCTTTAGTGAAGGGAGTAGAGACGTGAGTGGCCTTAGAGTGGGCCGTGGATGGGTGAGAAAGGGGAGTGGGTCCGAGAGTGCGGATAAGTGATTCCGAGGACGTGGCCGACAAATCGCCTTTTCTTTTCTTGGCGAGTTGCTCCTGTGTGAGATTGTGATACACAGTGGAGGTGCTAGATGAAAAAGAAGCAGACAGAGTATTAGGTTCATGATTATTGGAGGTAGGTGCATTGGGAACAAAGGACTTACTTCTAGGTTTAGTTTCTTTAGTATTGTCCCCACTTGTAAGCGTAACCATTTTCATGGGCTGCTTGATCTCTTAGGAATTTACTTTCTTTGTCGTTAATTGTTGTAAGTGTGTATTCCTCCAGATGTGCGCGCAGGGCCTTGTCCCATTTGCTGTATCTAGAGGAAGACATACCTTGTGCATGGTCTGAATACCAGCGATTAATAGCAACATCGAGTTGTTCCAGCTCTATTTCATATTCTTTGCATAGAATGGAAAGCATATTGAGGGAACACGACTGGAGGTTATCCTCCCAAGATGCCTTCAATGAGTCATTTATCTTTTTGATGTTGGGGAATAGCTGGATTCTCAATCCCCAAGGAACTATCTTGTGTTCGGCATATTTTTGAAAATAAGTTTTGTGCCAGTAAATTCTGACTTTTTTTTCCAAAAGGCGCTGTAATCTCATAAATGCCCTATCCAATTCAGCGTCAGTTATAGTGGAGGCATTTTGAGATGCCTGGATCCGGGTCATAAGACCTTCCCAGGCTTCTCCGCAGAAGTCTGCCATGGTTACAATTGATGTATGATAAAGTTGGAAGCATTCACCAATGCAAAGGCCATGTTGGGAGGGACACTGGGGACAATGGTAGCTGGTATCTTTTCAAAATCCTCTTTTGGTGCACACACAACATTTTTTTTGCCTGCTTCAGATGGTGGAATGCTGAAGGGAAAGTGGCGCTCATGAAGTCGGAGCCTCAGAGCGAAGGTCTTCTGGGGGAGGGTCTTTGGTGATAGATGAGGGATGTGACAACTTCTTCTATGAATTTTAGGAAGGGGGCGGGGCTTTCCATGGATTTGGTGTAGACTACGTAGGAATTATAAATGGCCAAATGGATGAGATAAATTGCTACCTTCTTGTACCAGAATCGGGTCCTTCTTATTGACAAATAGGGCTGAATCATTTGATCATTGAAATCCACCCCCCCATGTAGAGATTATAATCTTGGACACATGTTGGCTTTTCAATGGGACCTCGTCTTCTTAGTACCTCAATTGTAGTGTCGTCATGGATGGTGGACATCATGTGCCAGCACTTCGTTGCATCTCAATTATGCTCTTTCCCCCATTCGCAGCTTTTTGTTCACTAGAGATTGTGGGAACCCCTTTCTATTTTTTCTGGAGGTTCCAGAGGCCAGGGTTTTTGCAATGTATAAGTGTTTGAAAAGGGGC
This sequence comes from Aquarana catesbeiana, assembly GCF_042186555.1. Taxonomy (NCBI): domain Eukaryota; kingdom Metazoa; phylum Chordata; class Amphibia; order Anura; family Ranidae; genus Aquarana; species Aquarana catesbeiana. The sequence goes on from NC_133336.1 coordinate 154,934,777, forward strand.
AGGCTGGTGTAGAAGTTGTCAAGGTATATGTGATATCCTTTTTTCAGAAGTGGGTATGCCGGGCATTCAGGGGGCTGGAGCTGGGAATCTCTTCCTTCATATATACAGAATGCATACAGATATCCCGTGGCTCTCTCACAGAGCTTGTGTAATTTTACTCCGTATCTGGCCCTTTTGGTAGGAGTATATTGCTTTATTCTTAGCCGGCCTGAAAAGGGTACCAGGGACTCATCAACACATATATTTTTATCAGGGACATAGAGTTCTGCAAATTGTTGGGAAAATAAATTTATCAGTGGGCGAATCATATATAACGTGTCGTAATTTGGATGATTGTGGGGAGGGCACTGGGTGTTGTCGCTGAAGTGAAGAAAGCGTATTATCATCTTGTATCGGGACCTGGACATTACGGGTGGTTCTAGACTTCTTGATGCCCAACAGGTCTAAAGGTCTCTTGATAAGACTGCTCTCAAAGTCTTTCCCTTGATTGGAGTGGATAAGTTGGGGCTGGCCATAGTGCACAAAGAACTTCTCTACTAAGATCTTGGCCACCGTAGATAACTGCTGGTCCTTCGTGGGGAATGCCTGGGCATATCGGGTGAAGTTTAAAAGCTTAAATTGTGCGCTGGCATAAATAAAGTTGCAATAAAACAAGGCTTCCTAAAAAGCCACCCAAAGCTGTAGTATATATTTTTAAATTAAACCACAGTGTTGCAAAAATAACAAATTACAAATTATAATACATCTCCGTGACAGAAAATATATCAAAACCAGAAAAAAGTGAAAAGTTCAAAGATTGTGATTAAAAACAAAAACCGCTATGAAAAGCGCCACATTCAGTTCGTGAGAAACGAAGTTTACAGGACAAAACGTGGATGAAGAGGATGAACCGTTCTTTTAGTGTGTCACATCAAGGTTGGAAAAGGTGAGAGGTATAAGGACGCTTCCAAGCCACCAATAGTTGCGGGAGAGTAGTAATGGATGTACTCTTACCAAACTTGTTGGACCTCCTGTATAGCGAGGTCGTACGAGCTGGCAGATATAGCCCTCTGCAGGGACAAGTGGAAGACGATGTCCTGGTCCTGCTCACAAGCGCCACCCGCTACAGCATCAGGGGGGAGACTCCTTACACAGACGATCCATGGATAGGAGAAAAAGAAGGGGGGGAAGGAAAACTCCGATAGTGTAATACTGGTAATCATAGGAGTTTATTGCCTTAATTGACCATAGGTCTTGTGCAAATTACAACATATAAAAAGTAGAAATTTTTAAAAAAGCCGGCATAAAACGAAGGCTGAACGCCCGTGCAAAAGTAGGATGCGTGATGGTAGGCAATGCGAGGCCACGCCCTACATGTTTCGTCATACGTGACGTCTTCTACGGGTGAAGTGGTCAGTTACTACTACCAGGATATTTCCCTGTCCCCCAGATCAGAAAGTCAATGCACACCAGTTCCACCTCATCCCTTTAAACCCAAACACATATGAATTACACAGGTTCTGAGGCTGATTTAATGCAGATAAGGCACCAAATGAGTTTATTTACTACCTTAATCAGCCAGAGAACCTGTGTAATTAATATGTGTTTGGGTTTAAAGGTATGAGGTGGCAACCCTATCCCCAACCTGGGTGATGTTGCAATAACATCTGGGGACCCCAGCGGCTGACACTCCAATGTCCTCAGCCCTGACTCCACCTCCAACTTGCTGTTCTGCTCCTTGATATAGAGCTTGCACCCCTTCAGGGGTCAGCTGGGTCCATTCTTCTGGGGAGTCTCGGGAACAGTGGGGCCTTCTCGACAAAGTGCCTGCATCCCTGTTCCCGATCCCTGGTAGGTATTTCAGACTAAAGGTAAATTCTGATAGGGCAGCCAACCATCTGCGACCCGTGGCATCCAACTTGGCGGTAGTGAGTAGGTATGTGAGGGGATTACTGTTGGTTTTATTCACAAATTCTGCTCCATACAGGTAATCCCTCAACTTATACACTACTGCCCACTTCAAAGCCAGAAATTTAAGTTTGTGCATGGGGTAGTTCTCAGCAGGTTCTAAACTCTGATTCACATATTAAACAGGCCGTAAGCACCCGTCATGCTCTTGATACAGCACCCCGCCTAACCCTTCTTGGCTGGCATCTACATGTAGTTCATATGGCTTAGTTGGATCTGCATAAACCAGGACTGGAGCAGTTGTGAGGCACCACTTCAGCTGCCTAAAAGCCTCTCCACACAGGGCAGTCCACTGTTCCTGAATGGAATCTTTGGACTTTCTGTACCCTCCAGCTGGTCTGACAGGCTTAGTTGGAACTGGATTAGCATCCCCCTCTTCGCTTTTCAGTAGCTCATTAAGTGGCCAAGCTATTTTAGCGAATACCTCGATGAATCTCCTGTAAGATGAGCAGAATCCCTGAAATGACCTAAGCAAGGTCACATTAGTAGGCCTCGGCCAAGAGGTGATGGCTTCCAGCTTCTGGGGGTCTGTGGCTACTTCGTCAGCAGACACGGTGTGGCCAAGGTAGTTGACCGAAAGGTTGATAGAGCTTCAGGACCTTCTCCAGATGCTCTTCGTGCTCCTCCAGAGTCCTGCCGAATACAATGATGCCGTCTAAGTACACAGATCAGGTTCATGTCACCCACAGTCTTCTTCGTCAGTCTTTGGAAGGTGGCCAGGGCGCCAGAGAGGCCTTGAGGCATGCGATTAAATTCAAAGAACGATACCGGGTAATGAAAGCTGTCTTTTCCTGATCCTCAGGGTGCATGGGGATTTGGTAGTACCCGCTCTTCAAATCCAGCTCGCTAAACCATTTCGCCACTGACAGGCTCTGTAAGGCATATTCTATTCTTGGGGTGGTACATTGATAAGGAATGGTCCTGCTGTTTAGCGTCCGGTAATCGATGCCCAACCTCAGTGACCCATTCTTTCGTACCACCAATATTAGGGAAGCATATGGACTCCGGGACTCTCAGATGATACCTGCTCTCTCCAGCTCTGCCAGTTGTTCACGCAGGTCTTCCAAGTCCCCTAAAGAAATCTGTCGGACCCTTTCTCTGAACGGCTTACCCTCTTGAAGACGTATCCGGTGTTGATCAATTTTTGCACATCCCACTTCGAACTCACTCTTGGAGAATGCAGCCTGCCATCTCAGGAGCTGAGTCTTCGCCCTTTCCTTCCATTCAGGCTAGAGAAGAGTATTCTTTGGATAGAACTCCTCGACAGGGATTCTATCCTACGCTCCCCCCCACCAAGTCAGACGGTGAGACTGGGGTGGCCGAATTCACTTGTCCCAGCAACATCTGAGCCGTCATGTTCACAGGCAAGGCTGTCACATTGCGAACACTAACCGAGATCTTCCCGTGACTTCTTTGCAAAACATTAGTTGAGACCACTTCGGGAATTATCTCCACCCCATGTCTTCTTTCTGGCTGTCCGCTTCAAGGACGATGAAAGGGCCTGGTTGCTTCCAATTTTGCTCGACCGATGCTTGTCGCCCAGCTACCTCACTGGGCTGTAACACTTTCTCACACCGGTCCAGGCGCCAGATCTTCCCCACCCCTTCAGCTGGGGCCTTCTGCTCTTGTACTAGGTGCTGGTAGGCTTGTCTCAGCATGGGGTGTACACCCGCAGTTAACGTACCCGGTTCCAAGACAAGAGGTGTCAACAGCCTCCGAACAAGATCAGTATTGGTCCCTATGATCAGGGAATTCTTGCCGGCCCCTGGTGGGTGAGGGCAGACTACTGCCAGTGTGTCAAATGTCTCTGTGTTTAGAAGGGTCAAAGGTCAGCTTGACTGGTAGATAGCCTTCATAAGGAAATTTTTGAGTCCCGATGCCCCATATCTCTAACTCTTCCAACTTCTGCAATGGCAGGTGCTTAAGATGTTTGTCGTAGAAGTCTCTGTAGAGGAGGGTCACTTGAGTTCCAGTATTTAGGAGGGCCTTGGTGTAGATTCCTCTACTTGGATGGGGCAACAGGAGAAGGTCCCACCAACTTGGCAGGGAGCTTGGGGGAAGTGGTGGCCTTGGCCTGTTTTGGTCACCTGTATCCGTGCTCCCTTCTTGCGGCTTGAGTCTCCGTTGAGTTCTTGGAGTCTGGTGTGCATTGACTCTGATGCCGTGCTGTATGTATCAAAGGGAACGGGACACCTGGTCGCTCGGAGGCAACAACGGGAACCCTCTGCAAGGGTTTGGACTTCCGCTGCTGTCTCTTTGCATCATTGACTTTGGAGCTAGCTGCTGTAGATGGGCGTTCAGTTGGCTCCTTCACCTGGGCCCTCTGAAGTTTCCCGCCTGTCTTCTGAATTCCACAGAATGTTTGCAGTAAAGTAGTTGGCGCTTGCGCCAACTAAACTATTTCTTGCATCAAAGTGTCAATAGGGGTATAAGGCCCAGCCTGTATGATATAGGCCATAGCACCATGTTTGAGACTCTTGGTAGACTCAGGTCTCTGTGTCTTGGCTGCGATGAGAGCCTCCTCCTCTCTAATAGCCTTCATGAGTTCAGAGTAAGTAAAAAGGACACCTGAACTCCTGGCTTGAAGCTGTAGAACAATAGGATCTAGTGGCTGTACTCCCCTTTGCACCTATGCCATTAAGGCTTTACTGGCAGCTTTGGCTTCCATCCCACCCTTCATAATGACTTGCTGAAATATCTGGTCCAGCTACGCAACATAGGCTGTTAGCCTCTCACCCTCCATTTGGTATGTGTGGTGGAAGAGACAGATCAGCTCTGTGCAGTCTTCTACTCTTCCATAAACCTCACAAAGTGCTTCTAGACACTAAGAAACAGAACAGCTGGGTTTATCCCGCTTCAAATTTTGAATTACTTCAGAAGCTGGGACCCGCAGACTCTCAACCACCCTCTGTCTTTTTACCATGTCAGTCACGTCCCACTCTTTGACCGCTTGAATGGCTTTATCAATCAAGGTATCAAAATTATCTTCTCCTGAGGGTGTGGGAACTTTCCCTGAGAAGTACCGTAGTTTGCAATAATCACAATTGGTTGACACTACCGGATTTTTAAGGAGCCCTGTGACTAGCTTCCCAAACTCGGCCACTAGGAGGGAAGAGGAGTCCTCAGAGGATGTAGCTGGTTTTGATGTGGTGACTTCTGGTGCTGGAACTGGCTGGACATGTATCTGATGCTTTTGGCTGAAAAAGACAAAGCTCAGTATTGTTAGTTAATTGTACAGGGGTCCCTCGGAAATGGTCAGGGACTCCTTGCTTCCACTCTAGCAGCGTGTAGGTGCGAGAGGTTCCACGTTATGGTTTAACATCAATCACCCACACCTTCCTGTCTGGGGATAATGTCTTCACCACTTGGTGGATCTGCTCTTCAGCCCAGGCCTCCCTAGGAAGCTCGATCACCACGCTTGAGTCTGAGCGGGCGCCTTCTTCTCCACACCACTGGATCACAGCGGCGGGGTCCATTCTTCTGCTTACAGGGGAATTGTCTTTGCCAGACTGCTGGTTGGAAGCTAAACAGTGGGGACCCTGAGTGAAGAGTGGACAAGTTTTGCTTTTTGACTGCTGGTGATTGCTGGGTTGCATTTTTAGGTTCTTTTTGGGGCTTTTCCTTGTAGGTTTTTAACACCTTTTCTTTTTCTGACACTTTTTAAACAGCTTTTTTTTTTCTTTGCTTCCTTCAGCCTACTAATTAAGGGGAGTGGTTAATTGGTCACAGGTGCTTGAGGCCTATATAACTTTCTGTTGAACTCATTGTGAGCCTGCTCAACTGCTCAACAAGTGGAACTGGTCTAAGTGGTGAGTTGAAAACAGGAGGTTATAACAGGGGTCATAGTACTTGTGTAGTGTGAGTACCTGAGTGTTGTCTGAGTAGTGTGTGTGGATCGTTAGTACTTGTGTATTGTGTACTATGTACTTGTGTATTGTGAGTGCACGTAGTTCTGCGAGTGGTCTGCGAGTGCACGTAGTTCTGCGAGTGGTCTGCGAGTGCACATAGTTCTGCAAATGGTCTGCGAGTGCACGTAGGTCTGTGAGTGGTCTGCGAGTGCGCGTAGGTCTGTGAGTGGCCTGCGAGTGCACGTAGGTCTGTGAGTGGCCTGCGAGTGCACGTAGGTCTTCAAGTGCACTTAGGTCTGCTAGTGGTCTGCGAGTGCACGAATCCTTATGGGTAGAGCTCCAAAGGGATGAAGCTAAGGGGAAAATAATACTGGGAGTATGCTATAGGCCCCCTAACCTGAGGGAGGAAGGGGAATCAGATCACAAGTTGGATTAGCAGCAAGGATGGGAAGTGTTATCATAATGGGGAATTTTAACTATCCAGACATAGACTGGGCAGAGGGAACTGCGCATTCATCTAAGGCTCGCCAGATCCTAAATGTCTTGCAGGACAATTTTATGGGTCAGATTGTAGACACACCAATTAGAAATAAAGCATTACTTGATCTACTGATTACCAACAATACAGACCTGATCACGGATGTGGAAATATGGGGCAATTTAGGAAACAGCGATCACAGGTCAATTGGCTTCAGTATAAATCACACAAATAGCAAACATAAGGGGAATACATAGACACTGAATTTCAAAAGAGCCAACTTCCCTAAACTACTAACCTTGTTAGAAGGCATGAATTGGGATAAAATTTTAGGAACAAACAACACGGAGGATAGATGGGTTTGCTTTAAGAGCATATTAAATAGGGGCATTAGCCAATGCATCCCATTGGGTAATAAATTTAAAAGAGCAAACAAAAGTCCTGGATGGCTTAACTCCAATGTAAAAATGCATATAAAAGCAAAGGAGAAGGCCTTCAAAAAATACAAGGTTGAGGGATCATCTTCAGCGTTCAGACTTTATAAAGAATGCAACAGGAAATGTTATGCCGCGTACACACGATCGCACATTCCGACAACAAAATCCATGTTTTCTTCTGACGGATGTTGGCTCAAACTTGTCTTGCATGCACACGATCACACAAATCTTGTCGGACATTCCAAACATCAAGAACGTGGTGACGTACAACATGTACGACGAGCCGAGAAAAATGAAGTTCAATAGCCAGTGCGGCTGTTCTGCTTGATTCCGAGCATGCGTGGAACTTTGTGCGTCGGAATTGTGTACACACGATCGGAATTTACGACAACGGATTTTGTTGTTGGAAAATTTGAGATCCAGATGTCAAATTTTGTTTGTCGGAAATTGCAACGGAAAATGTCCGATGGAGCCTACACATGGTCGGAATTTCCGACAAATAGCTCCTATCGAACATTTCTTCGACCGTGTGTACGTGGCATAAGGGTGCAATAAGGACGGCTAAGATAGAACATGAAAGACACATAGCGGAGGAGAGCAAAAAAAAATCCCAAGAAATTCTTTAAGTATGTAAACAGTAAAAAAGGGAGGGCGGACCCTATTGGCCCCATAAAGAATGAGGAAGGACATCTGGTTACAAAGGATGGGGAGATGGCGAAGGTATTGAATGTATTCTCCTCAGTCTTCACGAAGGAATCAGGGAGCTTCAGTAACCAAAACTGCAGTATTTTTCCTCATGACACATCACAGGAAGCACCTCCATGGTTAACAGAGGGCAGAATTAAAATTAGACTTTGGAAACTTAACATTAATAAATCACCGGGACCAACTGGCTTGCACCCGAGGGTATTTAGGAAACTCAGTCAAGTAATTGCCAGACCATTGTTCCTAATTTTTACTGACAGTCTACTGACCGGAATGGTACCAGCTGATTGGAGAAAAATGTGACACCAATATTTAAAAAGGGCCCAAAATACATCCCTGGGAATTACAGACCAGTTAGCCTAACATCAATAGTATGTAAACTCTTGGAGGGGATGATAAGGGACTATATACAAGATTTTAGTAATGAGAACAGTATCAGTAGCAGTAATCAGCATGGATTCATGAAGAATCGTTCTTGCCAAACCAATCTACTAACCTTCTATGAGGAGGTGAGTTGCCATCTAGATAAAGGAAGGCCTGTAGATGTGGTGTATCTGGATTTTGCAAAAGCATTTGACACAGTTCCCCATAAATGTTTACTGTGCAAAATAAGGTATAATGACATGGACCATAGGGTGAGTACATGGATTGAAAACTGGCTACAAGGGTGAGTTCAGAGGGTGGTGATAAATGGGGAGTACTCAGAATGGTCAGTGGTGGTTAGTGGGGTCCCCCAGGGTTCTGTGCTGGGACCAATCCTATTTAATTTGTTCATAAATGACCTGGAGGATGGGGTAAACAGTTCAATCTCTGTATTTGCGGACGATACTAAGCTAATCAGGGCAATATCTTCTCCGCAGGATGTGGAAACCTTGCAAAGAGATCTGAACAAATTAATGGGGTGGGCAACTACATGGCAAATGAGGTTCAATGTAGAAAAATGTAAAATAATGCATTTGGGTGGCAAAAATATGAATGCAATCTATGCACTGGGGGGAGAAGCTCTGGGAGAATCTAGGATGGAAAAGGACCTGGGGGTCCTAGTAGATGATAGGCTCAGCAATGACATGCAATGCCAAGCTGCTGCTAACAAGGCAAACAAAATATTGGCATGCATTAAAAAGGGGATCAACTCCAGTGATAAATCGATAATTCTCCCGCTCTACAAGACTCTGGTCCAGCCGCACCTAGAGTATGCTGTCCAGTTCTGGGCACCAGTCCTCAGGAAGGATGTACTAGAAATTGAACGTGTAAAAAGAAGGGCAGCAAAGCTAATAAAGGGTCTGGAGGATATTAGTTATGAGGAAAGGTTACGAGCACTGAACTTATTCTCGCTGGAGAAGAGGCCCTTGAGAGGGGATATGATTTCAATATACAAATACCATACTGGTGACCCCACAATAGGGATAAAACTTTTTCGCAGAAGGGAGTTTAACAAGACTCGTGGCCACTCATTAAAATTAGAAGAAAAGAGGTTTAACCTTAAACTAGGTAGAGGGTTCTTTACTGTAAGAGCGACAAGGATGTGGAATTCCCTTCCACAGGCGGTGGTCTCAGTGGGGGGCATTGATAGTTTCAAGAAACTATTAGATAAGCACCTGAACGACCGCAACATACAGGGATATACAATGTAATACTGACATATAATCACACACATAGGTTGGACTTGATGGACTTGTGTCTGTTTTCAACCTCACCTACTATGTAACTATGTCTTGAGGAGTTGATTGCAGAGTAACGGTATACCCTGGACAAGGCCCCACGTGTAGCGCTACCCCCGGAGGAGTCGCTTAAGTATAGTTGGTTCCGTACTCTGCCTTTCAACCCCCAAGAACTGTCCCAGCCCCTCTGGCACACCTAGCAAACAATGTACTTGTAAACACAGTAATAATAGACACAAGTATAGTGAACAGGAAGTTTTTTTACTGGGAAACTTTCCACAATCAAATAAACAGTAGTCTGATAACTCAATAGTGAATAATAGAAAACTGATATTTAATGGTCTGAATCAAAACCAAATGTAGACATCAAAATAGCACAGTCAAACAACCAATGGCTCTAAAGTGGCTTATGCGCTTAGGCATAAAGGGAAACAGATCTGACTTAAATACGGTCAGTCTGTTTCCCTCAAATCCTGAAATCACAGACCCAGGCAATGATCATGTGAGGCAATAGGCCACAAATGCAAATGATCACTTTAACAATTACAATCTGAGTTCCCCTTTAAAGGTAATCGGTGGAATCATGAAATTACTGATGCTGAAAGAGTAACAGAATGGTGTCCTCACAATGGAGCTATCCAGGATCTTTGGCTAGCCTGGCTTTGGTGCACCAGGATAAATAAAGTGTACTTGAAAGTATCCTTGTAAAGCATAGTGGAATGTAAGATGCTAGCAGGATCCTGATAAGGCAGATGAAATGTAGTGACTGTTCAGCAGGGTGTAAGTGTTCCTGCAAATGTGGGCACTGGTAAGCCAATGTTGCTTGAATACAGTGTCTTTGGGATTAAATGAGCTTGTATCTGGTGGTACTACAAATACCAGAGATTTGAACAAAGACAATGGGTTCGGCACGTCACAGATCTGGTGGACAGATAATTGGGAGGGCCTGAGGAAGACCCTGCGGTCATGATACATGTTGGTACCAATGACCAAGTGAGAAGGTGGAGAGTCCTAAAAAAACTATTTCAGGGACTTAGGGAATAGATTGAGGAAAAGGACCTCCAAGGTAGTTTTCTCTGAAATACTACCTGTACCTCGAGCCACACCAGAGAAGCAGCAGGAGCTCAGGAAACTAAACAAGTGGCTGAGGAACTTGTGCAGGAAAGAGGGATTTGGGTTCCTGGAGAGCTGGGCTGACTTCTCAGTTGGTTACCGGGTCTCTTTAGTAAGGATGGGCTGCACCTTAATGGGGATGGCACAGCTCTATTGGTAAGCAAGATGGCCACAAAGCTAGAGGGGCTTTTAAACTAGGTGCTGGGGGGAGGGACCAGAGAAAGCTGACAGGGAGCGGGTGACAGAGGGTGATAGGAGTGTCAGCAGTAGTAATAGCAGTGAAAATACAACCATAACAACTAATTATGGGGTAAGTAAGTGGGCAGTTCAAATTCAAAAACAAAGCCAGGAGAAACAAAGAGGGAAAACTATCATGCACTCATACAACAATACGAGGATTATACACAAATACTAGAAGTCTGGCTAACAAAATGGTGGATCTGGAGCTGCTATTACACAAGTAGGATTTAGACTTTGTGAGAATAACTGAAACTTGGTTTGTCAGCTCACACTATTGGCTGGCCAATATACAGGGGTATTCCTTGTATCGAAAGGAGGTGTTGATATTTAGATGTTAGTTTGTGATGTTTAAGTGGTACATTCCTGGTGTAAGGGGATATTCCCTACCTCTCCCCTTTGTTATCTTTTCTACCAGTGTAAGATGCATGGAGCTCATGGTTATAACATTGCACCCTTGAAAATAATCACATATAACGTGAGAGGATTAAATAGACCTAATAAAAGATATCAGATATCACAGGAGCTGAAAGAACTCTTGGCTAATATAGTCTTCTTGCAAGAAACACACTTAAAATGGACATCAAAAATTAGCCTTGAATCTAAAAAATTTCCCTTAGGGCTCTTTCACACGGGGCAGATCAGTGATGATCCGCCCCGTGAACACCCGCTTGCTCAGCGGGGATCGCTCTGCCGATCCCCGCTGAGCAGGAAGATGACAGGTCCATCGCTGCACGCTGTGCAGCGGCGGACCTGTCAGAGCGCCGCTCTCCCCTATGGGGGGATCGGATGATGACGGACCGTAGTGTCCGTCGTCACCCGATCCGATCCGAAAACGGATGGAAAAGTAGGTTTTTCCTCCGTTACACTTTTCGGATCGGAGCGGGTCGGATGTCAGTGGACATGTCACCGCTGACATCCGACGCTCCATAGGGATGAATGTATGTCCGTTTTTCATCCGAAAACGGAAGGATGAAAAACAGACATACGGATCGTCCATGTGAAAGAGGCCATATGGATGCACAGTTGCTCATCTAATAATATATCTAGGGGGACAGCAATTTGGTTTGATAAGAACACACGATTTACACTAAAGGTAGTGGAGGCAGACCCAGAGGGGCGATATCTATTCATCAAGGGGTCCTTATTTAATATCGACTATACCTTGGAGAATGTATACTGCCCTAATATACGCCCTACTACCTTCTTGAAAAAAGTACTTAATAAACTGGAAGGTTTCAGAGAGGGAAGATTAGTAGTGGCAGGAGACTTTAATTTTTTTTTTCCAAAATAAGTTTTATTGGAGAAAAAGTAAATCAATCACAATAACAGTATTATCATACATACGTTCAGGAGTCACAGAGTAAATGAAAAAATGAACAATGAACAGTAGTTGCTGTGGATGAGACATATATATCTGACATCTGGGTATGACATAGATTCTCTTAGGTAAACAGTTTGAAATCCAGATGGAGATTGACTGTTAGGCATGATAAAAAGAACCATATCAAATTAGCCTTAGGGTGAGTATTTCTAAGTATCATTGCACATTATTCCATCTTGTTGTAAAGCTCTTCAAGGAAGGTTACAAATGTTTAAGTAATGGCGTGGATGTCTGCATGACAATTCGGTCTATAAGCATGTGAAATTGCTGGCCAGATGCCCTGCTTTGGGCAACCGAATAGTAATAGGTGAGATTAGGTCTTAGTAGATATCAAGAGACGAGGGGGTGAAGGGTTAGGATGGTGGGTTAGAGGGGCTGTGGGGGGGTGGTAATGGGGTGGTGACGGAGAGGAAAGGTCTGAGGGATTTAGGGGTTGGTGGTTGCCTCCTCGGTCTCCGCTAATTGGTAAGTGGTTTCGGTATGTTATCGCTTTTGGGCGGTGGGGGTTAAGCATGTAAGACATCTGTTATCTGAGTTGACTCACAGCAAATGGTTAATAGCAACATGTGGTCTCTCATACTCGTCCCTTGGGTAGGGGTGGGAGACCCATGTCGTCTGAAAAAGGAGAATGGAGGAAAAAAGGGAAAAATGGATGTGGGTGGCCACGTGGCTTAATCCTTATGTGTTTGTCATATATGACATGGTCATGAGTTAATTCCTCAGTGTCTGATACCTGTTGGTTGTTTGGAAATGCTTCCAACAGGCCCATGTCTTAGTGAATTTGGCTGGGAAATCACGAGCAATGGCAATGAGTTCTTCCATTTCAGCTATTTTGTCGATTTGTTTGAACCATTCTGGGATGGTCGGAACATGAGGAGAGCCCCAGTGCCTAGGAATGCATATTTTAGCTGCATTGAGTAGGGATAAGATCAGGGTCTTACGATAGTGGTGAGCTGGTATGTCAGAGATGAAATAGGCATTGGGCTGGTATATGGTCTAAGGTATATATGGATATTAATTCTGTGAGTTCTCGAACCTGTAACCAGAACGGTTGGATTGTTGGACACGACCACATAATGTGTAGCAATGTACCTGGTTCTCCGGCACATCTCCAACATTTGTTAGGATAGGAAGAGTTATGTTTAAGATTGCTGGGGTTCTGTACCAGCGAGTTATGGTCTTGTAATTGTTTTCCTGAATGGAAACGCTTAGGGATCCCTTATGGACGATTGCGAATATATGTTCCCATTGGTTTTCTGTTGAACACTTAGAGTTGTCTCTTTCCCATGACTTGGAGGCTTTCCCATCTTTAGGGGAGATATCTGTGGATAGCATAGTGTAGATGTTGGAGATCAAGTGTTGTTGGGGGCTGGACTGGGAGCATAGGTGTTCAAATGGGGTCAACGATCGTGTGATAGAGGAGTCGCGATTGATTATGGATTTGGAGGTAGGTCCAGAGCGGGATAGGGTTGTCGGTGTGAGTGGGGACTAATGCGAAACGATCTAGGAGAGAGCCGTCGTGGAAAAATTGGTGCGCTAGTATTTCTGAGTGTTGCCAATGATGTATTAAGAATTGAGCAGACATACCAGGGAGGAAGGCAGGGTTAAGTCTTATAGGAGTTAAGGGTCCTGGAACGGAAGAGATATGTCGTTTTTTACAAGTTTCCCTAAAAGAGCGGAGTGTCGGGTCAATAAGAGGGTGTTCCTTTACTGGGGGGTATATGGTTAGGAGATAGCCAGGGTGTTGATCGTAGTGGTATGGGGGATATTGAGTTCTCTAAGCTAACCCAGTCTTTGCGTTGTGTAATGTCCAGTCCACAATTCTAGTAAGATGGCAGGCCCAATAGTATTTTTTGAGGTCTGGAAGACCAATGCCTCCTTTCATTTTTGGTCATGTTAGGGTGTCATATGCAATTCTCGGACGTTTTTGCCACCATAAAAATCCTGTAGATACTCTTTTGTAAGATAAGAAGAAAGATGGGGGAAGTTTTATGGGGATAGTTTGTAGGATGTATAAAATGCGAGGCAGGATATTCATTTTTAGAATCGCAGCACGGCCGAACCAAGAGAATTGTGGTTTGTTCCATTTTCTAAGATCATCAGATATAGTTTTGAGAATGGGCAGGTAGTTCTTGGCGTAGAGATCTGAGAGGTTCTCTGTTAGGTTAATCCCTAAATATTTAATCGCATCACGCCGCCATTGGAAGGGGAAGTTGGTTTCACAATGTGTAACTGTTTCTTGTGGGATGGTGATTAGGCATGAGCTTCGTGTTCGAGTCGAACCCATGTTCGACTCGAACATCGGCTGTTCGCCTGTTCGCCGAATTGCGAACGATATGGGCCGTTCGCGCCAAATTCGTGTGGCGCGTCACGGCCCATAATTCACTGCGGCATCGCAGTGCATTGCTGGCTGATGATTGGCCAAGCATGCACTATGACCCGCATGCTTGGCCAATCACAGCGCCACCTGAACAGAGAGCCGTAATTGGCCAAATCCAAGGAGGTTTTGGCCAATTATGGCTCAGGGGATTTAGTACACGCCCCACACTATATAAGGCCGCCTGCACGGCGGCCCTGTGTAGTGTGTGTTCCGGCGTTCATTGAGAGAGAGAGAGAGACAGACAGTGACATTTGATTTGAGTTAGATAGATTAGGCAGAACAGTCAGTCAGTTAGCTACACTTACATATATATATATATATATGCATCCCAGGTGTTGCATATATATATATATATATATATATATATATATATATATATATATACACACTGTATTCAGTTTAGCTAGATCCGTTCTTGTTATCTTCCTACTGACAGGCAGGCTTGTCTTGTTACAGTATTTACAGCTACCTGAAGAAAATTACTGGTGTTCTTTTGATCCTATTAGTACCACAGTCAGGCAGCTAGACTATTTACAGTTAGTGCAGTGCATCCTGCTCACAGTGTTCAGCTAGATCCGTTCCTGTTATCTTCTTACTGACAGGCAGGCTTGTCTTGTTACAGTATATACAGCTACCTGAAGAAAATTGCTGGTGTTCTTTTGATCCTATTAGTACCACAGTCAGGCAGCTAGACTATTTACAGTTAGTGCAGTGCGTCCTGCTCACAGTGTTCAGCTAGATCCGTTCCTGTTATCTTCTTACTGACAGGCAGGCTTGTCTTGTTACAGTATATACAGCTACCTGAAGAAAATTGCTGGTGTTCTTTTGATCCTATTAGTACCACAGTCAGGCAGCTAGACTATTTACAGTTAGTGCAGGGCGTCCTGCTCACAGTATTCAGCTAAAACTACAAGTTAGTGGGGTGCGTCCTTCTCACAGTGTAAAGCTAAAACTACAAGTTAGTGGGGTGCGTCCTGCTCACAGTGTTCAGCTAAACCTACAAGTTAGTGGGGTGCGTCCTGCTCACAGTGTTCAGCTAAAACTACTAGTTAGTGGGGTGCGTCCTGCTCACAGTGTTCAGCTAAACCTACAAGTTAGTGTGGTCCGTCCACCTCACAGTGTTCAGCTAAACCTACAAGTTAGTGGGGTGCGTCCTGCTCAGAGTGTTCAGCTAAACCTACAAGTTAGTGCAGTGCGTCCTGCTCACAGTGTTCAGCTAGATCCGTTCCTGTTAGCTTCTTACTGACAGGCAGGCTTGTCTTGTTACAGTATATACAGCTACCTGAAGAAAATTACTGGTGTTTTTCTGATCCTATTAGTACCACAGTCAGGCAGCTAGACTATTTACAGTTAGTGCAGTGCGTCCTGCTCACAGTGTTCAGCTAAACCTACAAGTTAGTGGGGTGCGTCCACCTCACAGTGTTCAGCTAAACCTACAAGTTAGTGGGGTGCATCCTGCTCAGAGTGTTCAGCTAAACCTACAAGTTAGTGGGGTGCGTCCTGCTCACAGTGTTCAGCTAGATCCGTTCCTGTTATCTTCTTACTGACAGGCAGGCTTGTCTTGTTACAGTATATACAGCTACCTGAAGAAAATTACTGGTGTTTTTTTTATCCTATTAGTACCACAGTCAGGCAGCTAGACTATTTACAGTTAGTGCAGTGCGTCCTGCTCACAGTGTTCAGCTAAACCTACAAGTTAGTGGGGTGCGTCCTGCTCACAGTGTTCAGCTAAACCTACAAGTTAGTGTGGTGCGTCCACCTCACAGTGTTCAGCTAAACCTACAAGTTAGTGGGGTGCGTCCTGCTCACAGTGTTCAGCTAAACCTACAAGTTAGTGGGGTGTGTCCTGTTCACAGTGTTCAGCTAAACCTACAAGTTAGTGGGGTGCGCCCTGTTCACAGTGTTCAGCTAAACCTACAAGTTAGTGGGGTGCGTCCACCTCACAGTGTTCAGCTAAAGCTACCTGTAGAAGGTTGGTGGTGTTCTCATACTACAGGCAGGCAGTTGATTTTGCTAGCTGCAGTATCAGTACATATATATATATATATATATATATATATATATATATATATATATATATATCCCAGCTTAGTGCAGCTACAGGCCATTAGTATGTCTGGAAGGCCAAGAAGGAGAGGCAGACAGTCACAAGCCAATAAGAGAGGGCAAGCAGGCTCTGTGTCTAGTGCTGGTCGTGGAGACGGTGCATCCTCATCAGCACGTGGCCGTGGGACACGCTTGGCCTTTTTTTCGGCAGCTGGCCGTGTTGAGCCGCAACATGCGGAAGACTTGGTCGAGTGGATGACCAAGCCGTCCTCATCCTCCTCATCCTCTCTCACCCATGCCCAGGGTACTTTGTCTGGCAAACAGCGGCCTCTTCCCTCGGCTCAATGTCATCAGTGACTCCTTCCCTAGCCCCACCATGTCCTCCTGAGGAGTCCCTCGAACTGTTTGACCACAGTGTTGGGTACATGCTCCAGGAGGATGCCCAGCGTTTGGAAGGCTCTGATGATGATACTGAGCTCGATGAAGGCAGTAACATGAGCACGGACGGGGGGTGCCCAAGAAGGACAGCAATCTGGCAGTCATGCTCCCTCTGCTGCAGCATACTGCCAGGTTTGCTCCAGTGATGAGGAGGGAGGGGATGATGAGGTCACTGACTCAACGTGGGTGCCTGATAGGAGAGAGGAGGAGGAGGAGGAGGTGGCACATCATAAGGGCAGCACATTGACTGCATCACACCCCAAAGCTCCACATGTGCAGGGCGCTGCAGTCTCTGCGCGTTATTCAAAAAGTTCTTTGGTGTGGGCCTTTTTTGAGACGAGTGCATCAGGTCGCACCGCTGCTATTTGCAACATATGTCTCAAGCGTATCTTGCGTGGCCAAAACATCTCCCGCTTGGGTACCACATGCTTGACCAGACATATGTTGACCTGCCATGCAGTTCGTTGGCAAGCGTATCTAAAAGACCCACACCAAAGAACAAAGAGGACCTCTCCTTGCTCCTCATCAGCTGAGATTTCCAACCCCACTATACCTTCAGTCCTCTCTGAGACCTGCACCGAGAGGAATAAAGGTGTAGAATTAGGTGTGTCACAGCCAAGTACTTGTGGGCAATCTGTTTTTGGTACACCGACGTCAGCTTGTACCAGGCAAATTTCCCTGCCCCAGCTGCTGCACCGCCGAAAGAAGTTTGCTCCCAGCCATCCACATGCCCAGCGGTTGAATGCTAGCTTGGCAAAATTGCTAGCACTTCAACTGCTGCCTTTTCAGTTGGTAGACTCTGCCCCCTTCCGTGAGTTTGTGGAATGTGCGGTTCCTCAGTGGCAGGTACCCAAACGCCACTTTTTCTCACGGAAGGCGATTCCGGCTCTCTACCGGCATGTGGAAGGCAATATCCATGCCTCGCTGGACAGGGCGGTCAGCGGTAAGGTGCATATTACCGCTGACTCATGGTCCAGCAGGCATGGACAGGGACGTTACCTAAGTTTCACGGCGCATTGGGTGACACTGCTGGCAGCTGGGAAGGATGCAGGACAAGGTGCAGTAGTGTTGGAGGTTGTTCCGCCACCATGCCTCCAAAATGCTAATGATTGTGACACACCTCTCTCCTCCACCCCCTCCTCTTCTTCTTCCTCCATGGCCTCTTCCTGTGCTTTGTCCTCGGAACCAGCGGTGCTCCGTAGCCGTTCATGGGTCTACGCAAGTACGCAGGCCAAAAGATGCCATGCGGTGCTTGAGCTGGTGTGCTTGGGGGACAGGAGCCACACTGGGGCAGAGGTTCTGTCAGCTCTGCAGGGGCAGGTTCAGAGGTGGTTGACGCCACGCCAACTTAAGGCAGGAATGGTGGTTTGCGACAATGGCACCAACCTCCTCTCTGCCCTCCGACAGGGACAAATGACCCATGTGCCCTGTTTGGCTCACGTCCTTAACTTGGTGGTGCAGCGGTTCCTGGGCAGGTACCCGGGCTTATAGGATGTCCTGAGGCAGGCCAGGAAAGTCTGTGTGCATTTCCGCCGGTCATATAATGCCAGTGCTCGGCTGACGGACCTCCAAAAGGAGTTTAACCTGCCCAAGAACTGCCTAATCTGTGACATGCCCACCAGGTGGAACTCAACGTTGGCCATGCTGCAGCGGCTGCACACGCAGCAGAGGGCCATCAATGAGTGCCTGTGCGACTATGGCACCAGGACAGGGTCAGGGGAGCTTGTTTTTTTTCCCCACGCCAGTGGGCCATGATCAGGGATGCATGCACTGTCCTGTCACCATTTGAGGAGGCCACAAGGATGGTGAGCAGTGACAGTGCATGCATCAGTGACGCTGTCCCCCTTGTCCACCTGTTGGAGCACATGCTACGTGGAATAATGGACAGGGCACTTGAGGCAGAACAGAGGCAGGAAGAGGAGGACTTCCTTAGCTTTCAAGGCCCCCTTTATCCAGACAGTGTTCCTGCGTGCCCGCCGATCACACAGGAAGAGGACGAGGAGGAGGAGGAGGAGGTAGATTGTGTCAGTATGGAGGTGGAGCCTGGCACTCAGCATCAGCAGCAGTCTTTAAGGGATCAGTCCCAAGAAACACATGGACTTGTACGTGGCTGGGAGGAGGTGGCTGCGGACCATGTCGTCCTTAGTGACCCAGAGGACTCCGGACCGAATGCCTCAGCAAACCTACGCTGCATGGCCTCCCTGATCCTGCAAAGCCTACGTAAGGATCCTCGTATTCGTGGTATCAAGGAGAAGGACCAATACTGGCTGGCAACCCTCCTTGATCCACGTTACAAGGGTAAGGTTGCGGACCTTATCTTGCCATCGCAGAGGGAGCAGAGGATGAAACCTCTTCGGGAGGCCTTGCAGAAAGGTCTGTGCAACGCGTTCCCAGAGACTGGGAGGTTACAAACTCCTGTTTCTGGACAACGTGTTGCTGAGGCTTCGGTCAGTCAAAGAAGGAGCGGTGGAGAAGGTGGCCGTCTGACCGATGCGTTCAGACAATTTTTTGGTCCGCAGCCCCAAGGTATGATCGGTTCCAGCAACCATCGCCAGCGTCTGTTTTACATGGTGCAGGAATACCTAGGGGCAAGATCAGACTTGGACACCTTTCCCACCGAAAATCCTCTGGGTTACTGGGTCTTGAGGATGGATCACTGGCCAGAGCTTGCACAGTATGCAATTGAGCTACTGGCCTGTCCTGCATCCAGCGTTCTTTCGGAATGCACATTCAGTGCTGCTGGAGGCGTGGTAACCGATCACAGGGTGCGTCTGTCCACCGATTTGGTCGATCGACTGACCTTCATAAAAAAGAATCAGTCTTGGATCACCACCAGCTACCAAGCACCTGATGCTGATGTAACCTTATCATTTTTTTTTGAAATCTCAGATCCCTTCAAAGACTGCCTATGCTGATGCTGAGTGACTATCCCTGAGTAATTATCCTCTTCCTCCTCAATCATCACACTGATAGCTTGTAAGAACATTTCTGGTTCTGGGCGCCACCACCAGTGCCTAAGGCACAATTTTTCAGCCCCTGTTTAACAGGGGCGTGTAATTACAATTTTTGATGCAATACTTTGCAGCAGGGCTCGTTCCTGCGTTCCAACTAGAGTGTCTGTGAGGGGCTGCAGTGTTGTGGCACCAGCACCAGTGCCTAAGGCCCAATTTTTCTGCCCCTGTTTAACAGGGGCGTGTAATTACAATTTTTGATGCAATACTTTGCAGCAGGGCTCGTTCCTGCGTTCCAACTAAAGTGTCTGTGAGGGGTTGCAGTGTTGTGGCACCAGCACCACCACCACCACCACCACAGGCCCAATTTTTCTGCCCCTGTTCAACAGGGGCATGTAATTACAATTCTTGATCTAATATTTCACAGCAGGGCCCATTTCTGCACCCACCAAGAGCGCATGAGGACTTACAGTGTTGTGGCACCAGCACCACCACCACCACCACCACCACCAAAGGCCCAGTTTTTCTGCCCCTGTTCAACAGGGGCATGTAATTACTATTCTTGATCTAATATTTCACAGCAGGGCCCTGTGAGGGCTTACGTTGTTGTGGCCACAACAACACCTAAGGCCCAAATTTCTGCTGAGTATATAGGGCAGGCCCCTACTTTCAAACATCTAACTTACAAACGACTCCTACTTGCAAACGGAAGGAGACAACAGGAAGTGAGATGAAATCTACCCCTAGGAAGGGAAATTCTCTCCTGTAAGAGTTAATATGGGAAAAACATTTCTCCTTTCCACTGATGCTTTCCAATCCTTGTTCCACAAAAACCCCAAATTCTCAAAAAACATTTGTCATTGGGACAAAAAGTGAGGTGAAATCTTCTAAAGAGGAGGAAAGACAGCAAAACAAATGTCACAGGGGTGATAACCCTTCCCTATGTTTTCCAAAAAGCTTAAAAAAGATATTTTGGCTGGAGCTAAACACGTTAAAAATGTACCCGTTCAAAATGACAAACAGATTCTACTTAACAACAAACCTACAATCCCTGTCTTGTTTGCACCGCCTGTATACTGCTGTTCAGAGTATATAGGGCCTGGTGGCCCCACACCTTTCCTTATTTTAATTTGGGTGCGGGGTTCCCCTTAATATCCATACAAGACCCAAAGGGCCTGGTAACGGACTGGGGGGTACCGTTTGTCTCACTGATTTTCATCCATATTGCCAGGACCCGACATTACATTAAACCCGCAAGCAGTTTTAAATGAGATTTTTTCCTTTAAAAATGACATTTGGTGCAGGGACTGTTCTAAACACGGGAAACACGCGCCACTTTACAAGCATACTATAGACACCCCCCAGGTACGATATTTAAAGGAATATTTCACTTTTTTTTTTTTTTACTTTAAGCATCATTAAAATCACTGCTCCCGAAAAAACGGCCGTTTTTAAAAGTTTTTTTTGCATTGATACATGTCCCCTGGGGTAGGACCCGGGTCCCCAAACCCTTTTTAGTACAATACCATGCAAATTAGCCTTTAAAATGAGCACTTTTGATTTCGAACGTTCGAGTCCCATAGACGTCAATGGGGTTCTAACGTTCGTGCGAACTTTCGGTCCGTTCGCAGGTTCTGGTGCGAACCGAACCGGGGGGTGTTCGGCTCATCCCTAATGGTGATATTAAGGGCATGGGATTTGGAGAGGTTGATTTTGAAGTTAGAAAGGTGTTTGAAGAGTTTGAAGTCTTTTAGTAAGTTTGGGATTGAAATATGAGGCTCGCTGAGGGAAAGAAAATATCATCGGCAAAAGCTGCTAGCTTATAAGTGTGATTTACTATGGGTATTCCTTTAACATTCTCGTTGTTTCTAAGGCAGTTTGGGAGAGGTTCTAGGGTTAGTACGAAAAGAATAGGGGAGAGTGGACATCCTTGTCTAGTTCCATTGGTTATGGAGAAGGCGTTTGACAGATGGCCATTAATCCGGACCCTAGCAGTTGGTGTTGAATATAGGGACATTATTGAGTTGAACATTCGATCTTGAAGTCCTAAACGTCTCGGTACTGCTCCCATGTAGTCCCAGGCCAATCTGTCAAACGCCTTCTCCGCGTCCAACAACAAAAAGAACCCTTTGTTTGTTGGTGGTCATCCAGTGATGCAGATTTATGGCCTTAATAGTGTTATCTCTTGCCTCCCGCCCCAGAACAAAGCCTACTTTGTCTTTTTCTATCAGAGATGGCAGGAAGGGAAGCAAGCGATTAGCAAGGATTTTGACAAAAAGCTTTCTGTCCACGTTCAGTAGGGAAATCGGCCTATAATTAGCAACTAGTGTAGTGTCTTTTCCTTCTTTTGGTATGACTGTAACGTGTGCCTTAAGAAGTCTGTGGAAGGGGAGTGTGGAGGACGAGAGGGAATTAAAGGCCTTGAGGAAAGGGCCAGTAAGTGTCTCTGTAAAGGTTTTAAAATAGGTGGCCATGAACCCGTCTGGGCCAGGGCTCTTTCCTGTTTTTAGCTGTTTGATTGCAGTTTTTAGTTCATCTTCTGAAATGGGATTTTCTAAATGGCGGGCGTTTTCTTTGTCGATGGGTTTTGGTCAATGATCTTTTAAAAAATTCTTAATAAGGAAGCGTCGAGTATTATTCACTGTGGGGTCGACTAATTGCGTGTTGAGATTGTAAAGATTGGAGTAATATGCCTCAAATTGGGAAGCTATATCTGGGGCCGTGACTTTCAGCCTGCCTTGGGAGTCATTGATAGTATGAATATTGGTCTGGGCTTTGTTCATTTAAATGGCTTTAGCTAGGTATTTTCCACTTTTATTCCCAAATTCATAAAATAACTTCTGTTGTAAAATAAATTTACGTTTTGTTTTGTGGGATAATTACGCCAGTAGAAGTTCCCGGGTTTGTGTAAGATCAAGGTACGTCTGTTGGGCTTGGGTCTGTTTATGAGCTAACTCTAGAGTTTTAATTTTTTGGATCAGGGTTGTAATCCTGGCTTGATGGGCCTTCTTTCGAGCAGTTTTTAAGGCAAGGAATTTACCCCTTAGGATGCATTTGTGGGCCTCCCATTGTGTTAGCGGAGCAGTTTTTCCGTTATCGTTTTCTAGGAAGAAGTCGTGTATGGCTTGCCTAACGGCTATTATATCCTCTTCTGAGGTCAATAGAGCTGAGTCTAAGCGCCAGATCTTCGAACAGATGTTATGGTCTGGGAAAGTTAATGTCATGGTGATTGGGTGGTGGTCGGATAGGAGCATTGGTTCAATAGCTGCATGGGAGAGGAAAGGGAGATCCATCTGGGAGAGGAAGAGGTAATCAATTCTGGAATATTTATTATGAGGGGCAGAGAAGAATGTGTAGTCCTTTTTATTGGGATGGAGGGTGCGCCATGTGTCCTGTAGGAGTAGCTCTTGAAATTGCAGTTTGATATGGTGTAGGGTTCTATAGGGCAATGATGTGGTACCTGAAGAGGTGTCTAATAGTGAGTACAGGGCAACATTAAAGTCCCCACCAAGAATGGTTATTCCAGTAGAAAAGCCTGTCAGGAGTTGGGAGATCTGTCTAAAGAAGCTGGCTTGTGCAGAGTTAGGGCTGTAGATATTGGACAGGGTTACAGGTCGGCCTTGAATCCTCCCTTTTAAAAAGATGTATCTGCCTTCCTTATCTATTAGTGAGTCCATATGTTTCCAATTTAAGTTTTTGGAGATCAGAATTGAAACTCCTTTAGTTTTTGCATGTGGGTTGGTAGAGTGATAGGAGGTTGGAAACAAGTGGTTTGTGAGTTTAGGAATCTTATCTGTGCGAAAATGCAATTCTTGTAGGAAGACGATGTTGGCTTTTAGTTTGTGCATCTGGGAGAGAACCTGGCTGCATTTCTCTGGGATATTGAGCCCTTTCGCGTTCAGAGATGCTACTTTCAGCGTGGTATGTTTAGTGCGAGGTCTTATATGTGACATGCTGTGCGGGTGGTGAGGCTTTTAGTAAGTGAGAAAGTTAGGAGATCCCATCTGTTATCTCACTTAGTTGTGGTTAAGGGTGGGTAATGGAAATACTAATTACCTGGGGGGATAGGGTTGTGAACGTGATACTGGGGTAGCAGAGACCGAGGAGGCCAGAGGGGGGTGGGGAAGGGGGTCAGTGAAGGGGGGGAGGAAGTGAAGAGGATAGAGAGGGTGGATGAGGAAGAGGGAAGGAGGTGTGGTAAGAGGGGGTTATAGAGGGTGAAGAGAAAAAGAACGGGAGTATTACTGAAGGTGGGGGAGAAGGGAGAGAAGTATTCCGGAAGTAAGGAAAGGTGCCAAAACCTTCCTTATGAAGTGTCACGTGGTCCGGTAGGGATCAGCGGGAATGAGTATATTCCTGTCATGTGGAGAAGTGGAAGGTGCCGGTGTGATACTGATAAGCTGGAAAGTAAAGTCCTCTGGTCCTGAGGGCGTGGCCTGGCAAGCGATGGGGTAGGACGTGGATAGCGGGAGCTCCTCTTGCCAAATCTCCTGTATACCAGCCTGACTGTGAATTAGTCTGCTCAAATACCCGCGCGGACACTGCTTAATTCCGGGATCGGAATGTCGCCACCGAAAAAAATGCCAGCGACAGTGGATAAACTTTCTAAATACCGGCACGATGGCGAAGAAGGACCAAAACACCCTCACTACTAAGATAGATGAGGTAAAAACAGATATCTCACTCCTGAGACAAGACCTCTCTAAAGTCAAGGACAGGGTCACTGAAACGGAAGCCCACATAAGTAATGCGGAGGACATTCTGCATCTATTACAGCATACCACCGAGTATATACAGCGACAGATCCAGCAGCTCCATTCTCATCAAGATGACACGGAGAACAGGATTCGCAGATGCAATCTTAGATTTATCGGATTGCCTGAAAGGACTGAAGGTAAAGACCGGGCAGAGTATCTAGAGGACCTCCTTATTGACACATACGGACGGGAGGCTTTTTCAGTGATGTTTGCGGTGGAGAGGGCACACCGTATACCAGCTAAGCCCCCACCTGCAGGTGCGCCTCCCCGCACTTTTATTGCTAAATTTCTGAATTTTAAAAACCGAGACAAGATTATGCGGCTTACAAGAGAGAGAGGAAACATACAGGTGGAAAATGGCCACGTGGCGGTATACCCAGATTTCTCCAGTGAAGTGCAGTGGAAGAGGTCCCAATTCCAAAATGTCAAGTCTCGCCTAAGGGTGCTGCACCTTAAATATTTCCAGCCAGACTCAGGGTGGAAGAGGATGATCGGGTGCAGTTTTTTGAGACCCCCCGCTGCGGCAGTGGCATGGCTGGATCGACGTGGCAGAACGGGCTAACTGTCATACCAGATGGTCGCCAATGTGAGTACTTTTGATCAACCCCCCTATTACAGTGGAACCCACGATGGTTTTTCTCCCTGTCCTGTGCCCAGCCCATGGTATTTCTTATCTCCCTGCTGCTGGATAACTCCCAGGGTTCATTATAGACCCGATTTAAAGGGATCTATGAGATGGGGTGAGATATGAGGACAGGGACTTATATATGTTACTTCCCACACTGTGGTGTTAGGGAGCCATACGCTAAACAGCTGGGATTCCATTTCCTAAATTGCTGGACTTCCTTAGTGGGGTTGGCACATGTCTGACTTTTCCCAATCTGCCTCTCTTTCCCGACCACAGATCACCTGCAACACTATTCAAATCCTGTGACTGAGATGCTGGAAGGCAGAAGAAGTTCCCCACATGAGCAAGAGGGAGTACTATTCTCCCCCCAATGTTTTACCACACTTTGTTCAGTGAACAATCACCCCCATAGGAAAGATGTTATCTGTTGCAATGTACCAAATACCGATACTAAGTCCTGCACCTCCAGCCAGATTTATCTGCTGGATGATTGTTACTTTGATTCTTTTTGAGTATCAGATGCTCTCACCATGTTGGGGAGGTGTAGAGCTGGGAGGGAGGGATGTTGCCCATCTACAGGGCCTGAGTTCTGAACCAAACTGTTTAAATGAATGTTTGATTTGTTTACGAGATGTACATTTACCTAGGTATAGATGCTATATATACACTGAGGGACATGTTACACAGATGACGATATACAATGTTTTTATTCATGATGGCCCTGGTGGTTCGCTCCATGATTTCCTACCTCATGTTTAAATGACTATGATTAAATTCCTGACGTGGAATGTGAGGGGAATGAGAGATAAAGTCAAGCGAACAGCGACCCTTACATACCTAAAATCGCAGAAAGCGGATGTAATGCTTCTAACTGAAACACACCTTACCGGTCAATTACGGTCTGCTCTGAAGCGTCCTTGGATTGGATGGGTGTACCATAGCACTAGGGATGAGCTTCAAGTTCGAGTCAAACCCATGTTCGACTCGAACATCGCATGTTCGACCGTTCGTCGAATGGCAAATTATATGGGCCGTTCGCGCCAAATTCGAGTGGTGCCTCATGGCCCATAATTCACTGCAGCATCGCAGTGCATTGCTGGCTGATGATTGGCCAAGCATGCACTATGACCCGCATGCTTGGCCAATCACAGCGACGTCTGCACAGAGAGCCGTAATTGGCCAAAGCCACGGTGGCTTTAGCCAATTATGGCTCAGGGGGATTAGTAAACACCCCACACTATATAAGGCCGTCTGCGTGGCGGCCTTGTGTAGTGTGTTGCGGCGGCGGAGAGAATTAGACAAAGAGAGAGACAGTGTGATTTGATTTAAGTTCGAGTAGGCAGGCGAGTCAGTTAGCTGCACTTACAGTGTATTGTGTATATATATGCGTCCCAGGTGTTGTGTGTGTATATGTGTGTGTGTGTATATATATATATCTATATATATATCTATCTATATATATATCTATATATATAGATATATATATACACTGTTTTCAGTTTAGCTAGATCCGTTCCTGTTATTCTCTTTCTAATATACTGACAGGCAGGCAGGTGTTTTTACAGTATTTACAGTTAGTGTACTGTGTACCCTGCACAGTTGCACCTATAGCTACCTGAAGACAAGTGCTGGTGTTCTTCTTCTGATCCTATTAATACCATAGGCAGGCAGCTTGAAGTATTTACAGTTAGTGTACTGTGTACCCTGCACAGTTGCACTTATAGCTACCTGAAGACAAGTGCTGGTGTTCTTCTTCTGATCCTATTAATACCACAGGCAGGCAGCTTGAAGTATTTACAGTTATTGTACTGTGTACCCTGCACAGTTGCACCTATAGCTACCTGAAGACAAGGGCTGCTGTAATTCTTCTGATCCTATTAATAACACAGGCAGACAGGTTGAAGTATTTAAAGTGTGTACCCTGCACAGTTGCACCTATAGCTACCTTAAGACAAGTGCTGGTGTGCTTCTTCTGATCCTATTAATACCACAGGCAGGCATTCTGCAAGCTGCAATATAATCAGTGTGTATATACACACACATCCCAGTTTTGTGCAGCTACATCTCACTGCAGGCCATTAGTATGTCTGGAAGGCCAACAAGGAGAGGCAGACAGTCACAAGCCAATAAAAGAGGGCAAGCAGGCTCTGTGTCTAGAGGCAACAGTGTTGGTCGTGGACACTGTGCATCCCCATCAGCACGTGGCCGTGGGACACACTTGTCCTTTTTTTCGGCAGCTGGCCATGTTGAGCTGCAACATGCGGAAGAGTTGATAGAGTGGATGACCAAGCCGTCCTCATCCTCCTCATCCTCTCACACCCAGGCTCAGGGTACTTTTTCTGGCAAAGCAACTGCCAACGCGGCCTCTTCCCTCGGCTCAATGGCATCAGTCACTCCTTCCCTAGCCCCACCATGTCCTCCTGAGGAGTCCCCCGAACTGTTTGACCACAGTGTTGGGTACATGCTCCAGGAGGATACCCAGCGTTTTGAAGGCTCCGATGGTGGTACTCAGCTAGAGGAAGGCAGTAACATGAGCCCAGACAGAGGGGGTGCCCAAGAAGGACAGCAATCTGGCAGTCATGTTCCCCCAGCTGCAGCATACTGCCAGGTTTGCTCCAGTGATGAGGAGGGAGGGGATGATGAGGTCACTGACTCCACGTGGGTGCCTGATAGGAGAGAGGAGGAGGAGGCACATCACCAAGGAGGCAGGATGCCCTCCAGGGGCCAGCTTAAGGGCAGCACACCGACTGCATCACACCGCAGAGCTCCGCATGTGCAGGGCGCTGCTGTCTCTGCGCGTTATTCCAAAAGTTCTTTGGTGTAGGCCTTTTTTGAGATGAGTGCATCAGATCCCACCGCTGCTATTTGCAACATATGTCTCAAGCGTATCTCACGTGGCCAAAACATCACCTGCTTGGGCACCGCATGCTTGACCAGACATATGATGACCTGCCATGCAGTTCGTTGGCAAGCGTACCTAAAAGACCCACACCAAAGAACAAAGAGGACCTCTCCTTGCTCCTCATCAGCTGGGATCTCCAACCCCACTATACCTTCAGTCCTCACTGAGAGCTGCACTGAGAGGAATGAAGGTGTAGAATTAGGTGTGTCACAGCCAAGTACTTGCATGCAATCTGCTATTGGTACACCGACGTCAGATTGTACCAGGCAAATTTCCCTGCCCCAGCTGCTGCACCGCCGAAAGAAGTTTGCTCCCAGCCATGCACATGCCCAGCGGCTGAATGCTAGCTTGGCTAAATTGCTAGCACTTCAACTGCTACCTTTTCAGTTGGTAGACTCTGCCCCCTTCCGTGAGTTTGTGAAATGTGCGGTTCCTCAGTGGCAGGTTCCCAAACGCCACTTTTTCTCATGGAAGGTGATTCCGGCTCTCTACTGGCATGTGGAAGGCAATGTCTTGGCCTCCCTGGACAGGGCAGTCAGCGGTAAGGTGCATATTACCGCTGACTCATGGTCCAGCAGGCATGGACAGGGACGTTACCTATCTTTCATGGAGCATTGGGTGACTCTGCTGGCAGCTGGGAAGGATGCAGGACAAGGTGCAGTAGTGTTGGAGGTTGTTCCGCCACCATGCCTCCAAAATGCTTCTACTGGTGATTCTGACACACCTCTCTCCTCCACCCCCTCTTCTTCCTCCATGGCCTCTTTCTGTGCTTTGTCCTCGGAACCAGCGGTGCTCCATAGGCATTCAAGGGGCTACGCAAGTACGAAGGCCAAAAGATGCCATGCGGTGCTTGAGCTTGTGTGCTTGGGGTACAGGAACCACACTGGGGCAGAGATTCTGTCAGCTCTGCAGGGGCAGGCTCAGAGGTGGTTGACACCACACCAGCTTAAGGCAAGAATGGTGGTTTGCGACAATGGCACCAACCTCCTCTCCGCCCTCCGACAGGGACAACTGACCCATGTGCCCTGTTTGGCTCACGTCCTTAACTTGGTGCAGCGGTTCTTGGGCAGGTACCTGGGCTTATAGGATGTCCTGAGGCAGGCCAGGAAAGTCTGTGTGCATTTCCACCGGTCATATAATGCCAGTGCTCAGCTGGCTGACCTCCAAAAGGAATTTAAACCTGCCCAAGAACCGCCTGATCTGTGACATGCCCACCAGGTGGAACTCAACGTTGGCCATGCTGCAGCGGCTGCACACGCAGCAGAGGGCCATCAATGAGTACCTGTGCGACTATGGCACCAGGACAGGGTCAGGGGAGCTTGTTTTTTTTCCCCACGCCAGTGGGCCATGATCAGGGATGCATGCACTGTCCTGTCACCATTTGAGGAGGCCATGAGGATGGTGAGCAGTGACAGCGCATGCATCAGTGACACTGTCCCCCTTGTCCACCTGTTGGAGCACACGAATAATGGACAGGGTACTTGAGGCAGAACAGAGGCAGTAAGAGGAGGACTTCCTTAGCTCTCAAGGCCCCCTTTATCCAGACAGTGTTCCTGCATGCCCGCCGATCACTCAGGAAGAGGGGGAGGAGGATTGTTTTAGCATGGAGGTGGAGCCTGGCACTCAGCATCAGCAGCAGTCTTTAAGGGATCATTTACAGTCCCAAGAAACCCATGGACTTCTACGTGGCTGGAAGGAGGTGGCTGTGGATCATGTCGTCCTTAGTGACCCAGAGGACTCCGGACCGAATGCCTCAGCAAACCTACGCTGCATGGCCTCCCTGATCTTGCAAAGCCTGTGGAGCGGTGGAGAAGGTGGCCGTCTGACTGATGCGTTCAGACAATTTTTTAGTCCGCAGCCCCAAGGTATGATCGCTTCCAGCAACCATCGCCAGTGTCTGTTTTACATGGTGCAGGAATACCTAGGGGCAAGATCTGACTTGGACACCTTTCCCACCGAAAATCCTCTGAGTTACTAGGTCTTGAGGATGGATCACTTGCCAGAGCTTGCACAGTATGCAATTGAGCTACTGGCCTGTCCTGCATCCAGCGTTCTTTTGGAACGCACATTCAATGCTGCTGGAGGCTTTGTAATCGATCACAGAGTACACCTGTCCACCGACTCGGTCGATCAACTGACCTTCATAAAAATGAATCGTGGATCACCACCAGCTACTAAGCACCTGATGCTGATGTAACCAAATAATTTTTTTTGAAATGTCAGATCCCTTCAAGACTACCTATGCTGATGCTGAGTGACTATCCTCTTCCTCCTCAATGATCATGCTGATAGCTTGTAAGAATATTTTTGGTTCTGGGCGCCGCCACCAGTAGCTAAGGCCCAATTTTTCAGCCCCTGTTTAACAGGGGCGTGTAATTAGAATTTTTGATGCAATATTTTGCTAGGAGGGTTCTTTGCTGCGCTCAACTAGAGTATTTGTGAGGGGTTGCATTGTTGTGTCACCAGCACCAGTGCCTAAGGTCCAATTTTTCAGCCCCTGTTTAACAGGGGCATGTAATTACAATTTTTGATGCAATATTTTGCAGGAGGGCTCATTCCTGCACTCCAACTAGAGTATCTGTGAGGGGTTGCAGTGTTGTGGCACCAGTGCCTAAGGCCCAATTTTTCTGCCCTTGTTCAACAGGGACATGTAATTAATTCTTGATCTAATATTTCACAGCAGGGCCCGTTCCAGCACCCAAGAGTAACTGTGAGGACTTACAGTGTTGTGGCAGCACCACCACCACCAAAGGCCCAATTTTTCTGCCCCTGTTCAACAGGTGCATGTAATTACAATTCTTGATCTAATATTTTACAGCAGGGCCTGTTTCTGCGCCCACCAAGAGTAACTGTGAGTAGGGATGAGCCGAACACCCCCCTGTTCGGTTCGCACCAGAACATGCGAACAGGCAAAAAATTTGTTTGAACACGTGAACATCGTTAAAGTCTATGGGACACGGACATGAATAATCAAAAGTGCTAATTTTAAAGGCTTACATGCAAGTTATTGTCATAAAAAGTGTTTGGGGACCTGGGTCCTGCCCTAGGGGACATGGATCAATGCAAAAAACTGCCGTTTTTTCGGGAGCAGTGATTTTAATAATGCTTAAAGTGAAACAATAAAAGTGTAATATTCCTTTAAATTTCATACCTGGGGGGTGTCTATAGTATGCCTGTAAAAAGGCGCATGTTTCCCGTGTTTAGAACAGTCTGACAGCAAAATGACATTTCAAAGGAAAAAAGTCATTTAAAACTACTTGCGGCTATTAATGAATTGCCGGTCCGACAATACACATAAAAGTTCATTGATAAAAACGGCATGGGAATTCCCCACCAAAAAAATGGCGTGGGGTCCCCCTCAAAATCTATACCAGACCCTTCAGGTCTGGTATGGATTTTAAGGGGAACCCCGCGCCAAAATTTAAAAAAAAATGGCGTGGGGTCCCCCCAAAAATCCATACCAGACCCTTATCCGAGCACGCAACCTGGCATGCCGCAAGAAAAGAGGGGGGATGAGAGAGCGCCCCCCCTCCTGAACTGTACCAGGCCACAAGCCCTCAACATTGGGAGGGTGCTTTGGGGTAGCCCCCCAAAACACCTTGCCCCCATGTTGATGGAGACAAGGGCCTCACCCCCACAACCCTTGCCTGGTGGTTGTGGGGGTCTGCGGGTGGGGGGCTTATCAGAATCTGGAAGCCCCCTCTAACAAGGGGACCCCCAGATCCCGGTCCTCCCCCCTGTGTAAAATGGTAAGGGGTACTCCTACCATTTCACAAAAAAAGTGTCAAAAATGTTAAAAATGACAAGAGACCATTTTTGACAATTCCTTTATTTAAATGCTTCTTCTATCTTCTTTCTTCTATCTTCCTTCGGTTTCTTCCTTCATCTTCTTCCTCTGGTTCTTCTGGTTCTTCCTCCGGTGTTCTCGTCTGGCATCTTCCTCCGCGGCGTCTTCTTCCCTTCGTCTTCTGGGCCGCTCCGCATCCAGCATGATGGGAGGCTCCCACTGTGTGACGCTTTTCCTCTTCTGACGGTTCTTAAATAACGGAGGGTGGGGCCACCCGGTGACCCCGCCCCCCCTCTGACACACGGGGACTTGACGGGGACTTCTCTGTGGCGTTCCCCTGCGTCAGAGGGGGGCGGAGTCACCGGGTGGCCCCGCCCTCCGTTATTTAAGAACCGTCAGAAAAGGAGAAGCATCACACAGCGGGAGCCTCCCATCATGCTGGATGCGGGGCGGCTCAGAAGACGAAGGGAAGAAGACGCTGCGGAGGAAGATGCCGGACGAGAACACCTGAGGAAGAACCAGAAGAAGAAGAAGATGGAGGAAGAAACCGAAGGAAGATAGAAGATAGAGGAAGCATTTAAATAAAGGAATTGTCAAAAACTGTCTCTTGTCATTTTTAACATTTTTGACAGTTTTTTTGTGAAATGGTAGGGGTACTTTTGTACCCCCTTACCATTTCACACAGGGGGGAGGGCCGGGATCTGGGGGTCCCCTTGTTAAAGGGGGATTCCAGATGCTGATAAGATCCCCGCCCACAGACCCCCACAACCACCGGGCAAGGGTTGTGGGGATGAGGCCCTTGTCCTCATCAACATGGGGACAAGGTGTTTTGGGGGGCTACCCCAAAGCACCCTCCCAATGTTGAGGGCATGTGGCCTGGTACGGTTCAGGAGGGGGTGCCCCTCTCTCGTCCTCCCTCTTTTCCTGCGGCCTGCCAGATTGCGTGCTCGGATAAGGGTCTGGTATGGATTTTTGGGGGGATCCCACGCCATTTTTTTTATTTTACCGCGGGGTTCCCCTTAAAATCCATACCAGTCCTGAAGGGTCTGGTAAAGATTTTGAGGGGGACCCCACGCCATTTTTAAAAAAAAATTTTGTCTGGGGTTTCCCTTAATTTCCATACCAGACCTGAAGGGCCTGGTATGGAATTTAGGGGGACCCCCACGTCATTTTTTAAAAAAAATTTGGTTCGGGGTTCCCCTGTGGGGAATTCCCATGCTGTTTTTATTAATGAACTTTTATGTGTATTGTCGGACCGGCAATTCATTATTAGCTGCGAGTAGTTTTAAATGACTTTTTTTCCTTTGAAATGTCATTTTGCTGTCAGACTGTTCTAAACACGGGAAACATGTGCCCCTTTACAGGCATACTATAGACACCCCCCAGGTACGAAATTTAAAGGAATATTACATTTTTATTGTTTCACTTTAAGCATTATTAAAATCACTGCTCCTGAAAAAACGGCCATTTTTAAAACTTTTTTTTGCAATGATCCATGTCCCCTGGGGCAGGACCCAGGTCCCCAAACACTTTTTATGACAATACCATGCATATAAGCCTTTAAAATTAGCACTTTTGATTTCTCCTATAGACTTTTAAAGGGTGTTCCGCGGCTTTCGAATTTGCCACGAACACCCCAAATTGTTCGCTGTTCAGAGAACTGGTGAACAGCCTAAGTTTGAGTCGAACATGAGTTCGACTCAAACTCGAAGCTCATCCCTAACTGTGAGGACTTACAGTGTTGTGGCACCAGCACCACCACCACCAAAGGCCCAATTTTTCTGACCCTGTTCAACAGGGGCATGTAATTACAATTCTTGATCTGATATTTCACAGCAGGGCCCGTTCCTGCGCCCACCAAGACTAACTGTGAGGACTTAGTGTTGTTGCAACACCAACACCTAAGGCCCCAATTTCTGCAGAGTATATAGGGCAGGCCCCTACTTTCAAACATCCAACTTACAAACGACTCCTACTTGCAAACGGAAGGAGACAACAGGAAGTGAGATGAAATCTACCCCTAGGAAGGGAAATTCTCCCCTGTAAGAGTTAATATGGGAAAAAACGTGTCTCCTCTCCACGGATGCTTTATCAACAATCCTTGTTTCATTAAAAACCCCAAATTGTCAAAAAAACATTTGTCATTGGGACAGAAAGTGAGGTGAAATCTTCTGAAGAGGTACACAGACAGCAAAACGTTGTTACAAATGTTACAGGGGTGATAACCCTTCCCTATGTTTTCCAAAAAGCTTAAAATAGATTTTTTTGGCTGGAACTACACTTTAAAAATGTACCAGTTCAAAATTACAAACAGATTCTACTTAACAACAAGGCTACTGTCCCTGTCTTGTTCGCACCGCCTGTATACTGCCGTTCAGAGTATATAGGGCCTGGGGGCCCCGCGCCTTTCCTTTTTTTAATTTGGGTGCGGGGTTCCCCTTAATATCCATACAAGACACTAATGGACTGGGGGGGGGTACCCATGCCGTTTGTCTCACTGATTTTCATCCATATTGCCAAGACCCGTCATTACATTAAAGCTGCAAGCAGTTTTAAATGACTTTTATTCCTGTAAAAATGTCATTTTGTGCAGGGACTGTTCTAAGCACGGGAAACAAGCGCCACTTTACAGGCATACTATAGACACCTCCCAGGTATGATATTTAAAGGAATATTTCACTTTTTTTTTCACTTTAAGCATCATTAAAATCACTGCTCCCAAAAAAATGGCCGTTTTTAAAACTTTTTTTGCATTGATACATGTCCCCTGGGGCAGGATCCAGGCCCCCAATCCCTTTTTAGGACAATACCATGCAAATTAGCCTTTAAAATTAGCACTTTTGATTTCAAATGTTCAAGTCCCATATACTTCAATGGGGTTCTAAAGTTTGCGCAAATTTTCGGTCTGTTCGCAGGTTCTGGTGCGAACCAAACCGTGGGGTGTTTGGCTCATCCCTACATAGCACACACACCAATTTTTCTAGAGGGGTCATCTTACTGGTAACTAAAAATACCCCATTTGAGCTCATATCCATGGAGTCGGATCAACAGGGCAGATATATATTCTTACATGCTACTATAGGGGAGTTGCCTCTGTTGCTGATTGCATGCTATATCCCCCCCCCCATACAGCTTGGAGGTGGTTAGGGCAGGTCTATCTTTTATGGCCCAGCTCCCGACTGTCCTGGCTGTCTGGATGGGGGATTTTAATATGACAATGAATCCTTACTTGGATCGTCCTCCACAGCATAATGATATGGCCAATGAGACTGGACAGACTAGACTAAGTCGCATAATGGCGGAATTTGCGCTAATTGATATATGGAGATATAGGAATCCCACTGCCACTCTACTAGCTATGCCACTATGTCCAGAATAGATTACATACTAGTCTCTAAAACAAAGGGCCCTTTCAGACCATTCCCCATGTTGGATACAGATGTCCCTGCTTGGTACAGCCCCTATATATGTATGGAGACTTAATCCATACTGGTTATCAGCACTGACAGACTATAGCACTATAGAAAGAGAATTGCAGTTTTTTTTCCCAGCCGATCAAAGCCCCTTATCATTCAACACTCAATGGGACGATTTTAAAATGCATTGCGGGACGAGTGTTGGATAATAGGATTATTAGACTTAAAGCGTCTTCTAAAATGATAGTACATATGTCAGAAAATACACTACGGGACTCGGAGGAGGCGTATAATACCCATCCTTCTCCTGACAATCTCAACAGAGTCAAATTGCAAGAACGGGTGGTTTCACAGTTACGTATGGAAAAAGCCAAACAACGTTTGTTTTTCTGTAAGACTAAAATATACGAATATGGGGAAAGGGCAGGGAAAATGTTGGCCTATCTTGCGCACATAGAAGACAAGCCACCAATAGTAGTATCCCTGATTGAGCCAGATGGAACGATTGTCACAGACCCCCCACTGGTGGCCAATAAGTTCCTAGGATTTTATGGGGAACTCTATAGTTCCCAATGTAATTAGACCCCCCAAGAGATTTGAGCATACTTACACACAATACAGTTTCCACGTCCGAGTTTGGAACAAATCCAGGTACTAGAGGCTCCCATAACTACTCAGGACATTGATACATCAATCTCTCAAATAGCTAAATCTAAGGCTCCAGGGTTAGATGGACTACCTCTGGAATTCTATACCACATACTCAGAAACCGAATCCGAAGTTGAAGACCCTCTTCCATTCAATATTTGAGCTGGGTCTGCTCCCCCCATCTATGCAGGAAGCCCAAATTATAGTCCTCCCCAAACCAGGTAAAGACCCTCATTATCCAGAATCATACCGTCCCATATCCTTACTGCCAGTAGACATTAAAATATTAGCTAAAATCCTGTCCTCTAGACTAAATACATCAGTCATCCTTTCTTTGATCCACCCGGACCAAACTGGGTTCATGCCGGGGAAGAACACGGCAATGAACATCCGGAGATTATTTATGAACCTTCAGGCCCAACATGATAATGCAGGAACTAGGGTGGTGGTGGCCCTTGACACAGCCAAAGCGTTCGACTCTGTCGAATGGGCCTACTTGTAGGAATGCCTGTGTTGTTATGGATTTGGCTCAATATTTATAAAATGCGAGGCAGGGCTGCCCTCTATCACCTCTATTATATGCCCTTGCAGCTGAACCCCTGGCCATAGCTATTAGAGTGAGCCCAGACGTAATAGGCCTCAGGCGAGGAGACTCTTGGGAAAAGATAGGCCTTTACGCAGATGACACAATACTTTATCTAGCTGATCAGGGTCTCTCAGGGTCTCTTACAAGTGGCATTGAGCATTATAGAGAAAATGAGGAAATACTCTGTTCTGCGAATTAACTGGGGAAAATCTCAAATTCTCCCCCTAGATCAATTCCCCCCACCAGCTGTATCTCCGGAACTTCCCTTACAGAGAGTATCGGAGATTAAATATCTAGGGGTTAAGGTTACCAGAAATCTTAGAGACTATGTGGCCCTCAATGTAGAACCCCTGTTTACGGTTCTTAAATCCAAAACCCAAACCTGGTCGAGACTATCATTAGGGGTCATGGGTAGAATCAACTTAATAAAAATGATTCTGTTGCCCATATATTTTATATATGGTATGGCATGCTCCCTTGTATATTCCACTTAAAGTATTTAAACAAATGGGTGCCATCTTGAACTCCTTTGTGTGGGGCCAAGGTAGGCACAAGATAGCATGGCATATTCTTAAAAACCCCGCTCTTGAAGGAGGGTGCTCCCTCCCTGATATTCAAGACTACTATGTGGCTTCACAATTATTGCACATATACTATTTCAACACCTCTGAATCTCAACGATATAGGTCTTTGGTGTGTGATGGGCCGGGGAACCTGCTGCTCACCCCTCTTCAGGCAATCCTTAGAAAGGGACAATATAACCGTAATACCCCACGCTTTAACACAGGAATGTTGAAACATCACCAGAAGGTATGGGACATAGCAATTAAGATGCAAAATCAGTCCAATATCCACTCGCACACCCCGTTGTGGTTTAATGACCATCTGCCTGAACTGAGTACTGTACCTGATCCACAGCTCAGGGCAGCATATGGTATCATATATCTGTCGCATGTCCTGACAGAGACTGGACTTATAAGTCACCTATTGTTTAGATACCTACAGCTCAGACATGCGCTTAGAGCGCAGATGGCTTCCACCACTATTGCTCTTGAAACGGGTAGACCCAACTAAGCTTATATCAAATCTGTACTATGTCCACAGACTCCATAGATCACATAAAATTTCCCAATCAGCTAAAGAAAAGTGAGAACAAGATATAGGCCCAATTGACAACCCAGACTGGGTAGAAATCTTGGAGGGAATTAAGACGGCCTCCCCTAAACTTTCAGACAGGCTGACACAACTGAATATTGTGCACCGCACGTACCTTACGCCTGTGAAACTGGCGAAGTTCTAACATACC
The DNA here is from genome assembly GCF_042186555.1 of Aquarana catesbeiana. Lineage (NCBI taxonomy): Eukaryota > Metazoa > Chordata > Amphibia > Anura > Ranidae > Aquarana > Aquarana catesbeiana. The sequence continues at coordinate 154,972,432 of NC_133336.1, forward strand.
AGAAGTCCCATGTGCCCTATGTGTTTATTGGTTCCAGGCACATTCTACAACTAACTGTGGATCTGCCCGAACATACAGACTGACTGGCTACAGGTGATACAGTTTCTACATGATACTATGGGTTCACCAGTGGGTCTTGACCCGAAACGATGTCTCCTAGGTTTACTACCTGACACTGATGTAGATAAATATCAAGCTATATTTATATATGAAACATTATTCTTAGCGAAAAAAGTAATCGCTAAGGTTTGGATGGAGGCGGCGCCCCCCAACATTATAAAATTGGAAAAAAGAAATAAATGACACCCTTCCATATAGAAAAATGGTATACACCCACAGAAGCCGCCCACAAAAATGTTCCAAAGTATGGGACCGATGGCTGGAGGATGGTGAAACTTGCAATATGTGATGTAGCTTTTGGGAATGGAGATCACCAAGGGATTTACCCCGCCTAATTATAAAAGATATATACACATCTGTACTCAAATGTATAGTTTTGTATGATTACTAATGTTTGTAATTCTCCTGTTGGAATGTATATATTTGACTCATCTTGACTCAGATGTAATTGTGTATTACCAATTACCTTGCTCGCATCTTAATAAACTGATTTTTCTGGTTAAAAAAAAAAAAAGTCCTCTGGTCCTTAGAGGAGAGTTGGTTCACAAGACAATGGTTCAACAGAGGGGGAACTTGGCTGCAGAGTGGTAGGAGATTACAAGATAGAGTATCCTATGAGGATATCTGGGGGCTAGGGTATATCAGGTTGGTTTATAGTGGGACATCATCGGCATTTTGCAGGTGGATATCGGTCAGTTAAAGTTCAAGTGGGTTTAGTTCCATTGTGGAACTAGAAGTGACCTCTCTATCAGGATATCATTGTTATGTCAAGTGAATATTTGGCAGTCATTACATCTACTTTGCTGCAGTATCAGAGCCTGTCTAGAATAGATCTCTGGCATGTGTGGCGGAATCCCCTTTTATCTGTGGACATGTTCCTTAGAGTTGGTTGTAAGAATAGACCGGTCTTACTTACCTGCCCGGATGTTTGCCAAGAAAGCGATTAGGTAGGATATGTAATACAGGTGAGGTTGGCCCCACACGGCAGAAATCCCCCGAGATTTCTTTGTTTAACTGCTTATCAAAACAATAATAATTAAGACAATATTTAAACAAGATTAATTATTCAGTCGTTAATTAAATGTAACTAAGTAGGGAGATGTGTCATTCTCTGACATAGAACGGTAACAGTAAACAGGTATCTATAACCAGTATGTCATTAAACTTCTTTTCATGGATCCCGGCTCAGCTATAAATTGTGTCTCAACTGGAGACCTTGGATTACTTTTGCAAGTCCTCGAGTTTAGGTGAAGGGCGAGTTCATACGGAGAGTATGGCTATTAGGGCATTGAGTATTTAGGGGATAGCCAATTTCGACCAAGTTAGTGGTTGCCTTGGTTACTAGACCCATTTTTAGCTATTTGGTTATCTTTAAGAAGGAAGTGGGGAGAATAGGTGTTTTCAGAGGTGTCCTTTTATTAAAAGAGGAGAGTTGTTTGGGGACATATAGTAAGGGAAAGAGTATCAATGAAAATTAGTCTTATAGCTCGTATGAAATCGCCCCTCTGGATAAGAGTTTATGTATACATTGTATAGTGCCAATTACCAGTCTTTTAATAGAGGCCTGTAGGTTAACACAGGGAAGTCTTTTTTCTAGGGTTTTCCCTTTATGGAATCCATTGTCAGGAATACAATGCGATCACTGGGATAGTAGGGGGACTGGAAAGGAGGTGGGTGAGGGGGAGGAAAGTTATGGAGACGGGGGAGGGGATGGTGAGGGGAGATCCTGCCTGTAAAATTATTTAGTAGTCTTAAAGATTGTTCATCACATAGCAGGTGTATTCATACTTGCGTGAGGAGGATCAGGTTGGGAGTATGTATTCTGTGATTCAAAGGTTACCATTCGTTGCTTCCAGTGGGAGTGTTCAGACATCTTGGTGGGTTCCTGTTTCTTGAGCAGTTGCTGTATGTTGGTGAGAAGGAAAGGTCCGCAAATCATGGGGTCAGAGTATGTGACAGCTGCTAAGTTCAGAGTGATGCAGAGATGTTGGACTGGTCATTTGGGACATGGATCAGTTCATCTCTGGTGTCGAGGTTCTGCATGCAGAAAACTGCTAGCTGTGCGGCCTTGTACTGAGGCCGAAAGGCAGAAGGGAAATTTCCAGCGATACTGGATCCCGTTTGCGCACAGCAGGTCAAGGAGAGGGCGCAGATCCTTTCTATTCTGGAGAGTGATGAGCGATAAGTCTTGAAAAATTTTTATCTCTGTGCCTTGGAACAATAGGTTGCGACGGTCCCTGGACCAATGCAGGATTTCCTCTTTCAGTTTGAAGTTGACCAAACAGCATACTATATCTCTGGGAGGGTCCGTGTCTCTTCCCTTGGGTCTGAGAGCTCTGTGCAGACGTTCATAGTCAATGGGGGATTCAGGGGGCCTGCCTAGAAGGTCATTGAATACGGCTATAGTGGCCTGGGCAAGTTGGGTATGATTGATAGTTTCTGGCATGCCTCTTACCCGTATGTTGTGTCATCAGCCACAGTTGTCCAGGTCCTTCATGTATCTGTGCATATCTCTGAGCTGGACATTGTTTGCTTGGGAGGATGTTTGAAGCTGGTGTATAGCATTCTGATTGCGCATTGTTGTTTCTTCTATTTCATCCATGTGCATTGTCATGGAATGGAGGTCCATCCTGAGGTCTGGGATGGCTGTTGCTAGTGTGGCTTTTATATCCTCTGCCACAGATATCAGGTCTCTGTTTAGGGGCTGATCAGCAGCCGTGTTTGGCAGTGGGGAATGTGCCTGGTGTCTTCCTGAAGGGCTTAGGCTGGAGGATCGCGCTGTGCCGGAGTAGGCCCGAGATGAAGCCGGGGCCTTGCGTGGCTGCGTCCGGAATATCTTCGGTATGCTGCGGCCCGATTGCGAGCCGGATCCCCAGGGGGATCGGGTCAGGGATGAGTTCCCCTTCGGTTTCCCCATGTCTGCGGGGGTATGTGGCTCCGCTAGGCTTGTGAAAGTCTCCTCTGTAGACTGGAGCACGAGGATTAGACGTCTATTGCAGTCTGGCTCCAAACCACACCCCCAGGAGACTTTAATTTTGTCTTCGATCCAGCTCTGGACACTCAGCCCCTCTCCCTGATATCAGAAGGAAAATATCTAAGGGCAATTAAACATAAACTTCGCCAAATGCAATTGGTGGAAGCATGGAGAATTTTATATCCGAGAGATAAAGACTTTACATACTACTCCCCGATACATTCATCTTATTCTAGAATTTACTATATCTTGTTAGATAATCAACTGTTAGAGGGGTTACGGAAGACAGAAATTAAGTGAATAACTCTCTCAGACCACGCTCTGGTGGAGATGACCTTTGAGCTCAGGAACGTCCCGGTCGGACAGTGGTCTTGGCGAGTAGACAAATCTCTACTACATGACTCTAAGATAATTGGGGAGTTAGAAAGGGAAATTAACCTATTCTTTAAAGAAAATTATATAGAAAATATTAACCCATCCGTACTTTGGGAAACGTATAAAGCTTATATGAGGGCGAGGTTGAGGGCAGAGAAGGCCAAGAGGAAAAAATATGGCAAGCTCAGAAACAAACCCTTCTGGGAGAGATTCAGACTTTGGAACAGCTACATAAAAGATCACTTGAAGACCAAACTATGACTATACTGACAAGAAAACAAGAAATTTTGAGAGACCTGATAGAACAGGATACTAAATGGGTATTTAACCACTTGACGACCGCCGCACGACGATGTACGTCGGCAGAGTGGCACGGGCAGGCAAAAGGGCTTACATGTACGTCCTTGCCTGCCCGCAGGTGGGGGGTCCGATCGAACCCCCCCCCCGGGGGCCAGCGGCGGTCGGATTCAGGTCAGGGGCAATCAAAGGTGAGGGGGAGGCCACTCATTCGTGGCTCCCCCCTCGCGATTGCTCCTGGCCAATGACAGACTTCCTCGGCTTCTGTAATGTAAACAGAAGCGGAGGAAGTGATGTCACCTCTCCTCGGCTCGGCAGTTTCTGTTCCGGCGCCGAGGAGAGACGACTGTAATGTGAGTGCACCAAACACACACACACAGTAGAACATGCCAGGCACACAAAACACCCCCCTTTACCCCCCGATCCCTCCCCCAATCACCCCCTGATCACCCCCCCCCCCCCGCCACACTGACACCAAGCAGTTTTTTTTTTTGATTACTGCATGGTGCCAGTTTGTGACAGTTAGTGTGTTAGGGTTAGCCCCCTTTAGGTCTAGGGTACCTAGTTAGTGTGTTAGGGTAACCCCCCCTAATAAAGTTTGAACCCTTTGATCACCCCATGTCACCAGTGTCGCTAAGCGATCATTTTTCTGATCGCTGTATTAGTGTCACTGGTGACGCTAGTTAGGGAAGTAAATATTTAGGTTCGCCGTCAGCGTTTTATAGCGACAGGGACCCCCATATACTATCTAATAAATGTTTTAACCCCTTGATTGCCCCCTAGTTAACCCTTTCACCACTGATCACCGTATAACCGTTACGGGTGACGCTGGTTAGTTCGTTTATTTTTTATAGTGTCAGGGCACCCGCCGTTTATTACCGAATAAAGGTTTAGCCCCCTGATTGCCCGGCGGTGATATGCGTTGCTCCAGGCAGCGTCAGGTTAGCGCCAGTACCGCTAACACTCACGCACGCAGCATACGCCTCCCTTAGTGGTATAGTATCTGAACGGATCAATATCTGATCCAATCAGATCTATACTAGCGTCCCCAGCAGTTTAGGGTTCCCAAAAACGCAGTGTTAGCGGGATCAGCCCAGATACCTGCTAGCACCTGCGTTTTGCCCCTCCACCCGGCCCAGCCCACCCAAGTGCAGTATTGATCGATCACTGTCACTTACTAAACACAAAACACATAACTGCAGCATTCGCAGAGTCAGGCCTGATCCCTGCGATCGCTAACAGTTTTTTTGGTAGCGTTTTGGTGAACTGGCAAGCACCAGCCCCAGGCAGCGTCAGGTTAGCGCCAGTACCGCTAACACCCACGCGCGCTCCGTACACCTCCCTTAGTGGTATAGTATCTGAACGGATCAATATCTGATCCAATCAGATCTATACTAGCGTCCCCAGCAGTTTAGAGTTCCCAAAAACACAGTGTTAGCGGGATCAGCCCAGATACCTGCTAGCACCTGCGTTTTGCCCCTCCGCCCGGCCCAGCCCAGCCCACCCAAGTGCAGTATCGATCGATCACTGTCACTTACAAAACACTAAACGCATAACTGCAGCGTTCGCAGAGTCAGGCCTGATCCCTGCGATCGCTAACAGTTTTTTTGTAGCGTTTTGGTAAACTGGCAAGCACCAGCGGCCTAGTACACCCCGGTCGTAGTCAAACCAGCACTGCAGTAACACTTGGTGACGTGGCGAGTCCCATAAGTGCAGTTCAAGCTGGTGAGGTGGCAAGCACAAGTAGTGTCCCGCTGCCACCAAGAAGAAGACAAACACAGGTCCGTCATGCCCATAATGCCCTTCCTGCTGCATTCACCAATCCTAATTGGGAACCCACCACTTCTGCAGCACCCGTACTTCCCCCATTCACATCCCCAACCAAATGCAGTCGGCTGCATGAGAGGCATTTTCTTTATGTCCTCCCGAGTACCCCTACCCAACGAACCCCCCCAAAAAAGATGTCGTGTCTACAGCAAGTGCGGATATAGGCGTGACACCCGCTATTATTGTCCCTCCTGTCCTGACAATCCTGGTCTTTGCATTGGTGAATGTTTTGAACGCTACCATTCACTAGTTGAGTATTAGCGTAGGGTACAGCATTGCACAGACTAGGCACACTTTCACAGGGTCTCCCAAGATGCCATCGCATTTTGAGAGACCCGAACCTGGAACCGGTTACAGTTATAAAGTTAGTTACAAAAAAAAGTGTAAAAAAAAATATAAAATAAAAAAAAATAGTTGTCGTTTTATTGTTCTCTCTCTCTCTCTCTCTATTCTCTCTCTATTGTTCTGCTAACAAGAAGCAACTAAATGTATTTTGGGGTGCAATTCCACATATGCCCATGGCCTGTGTGAGCAATATATCATTTAGTGACAACTTTGTGAAAAAAAAAAAAAAATTTGTCACTTTCCCGCAACTTGTGTCAAAATATAAAATATTTCATGGACTCAACATGCCTCTCAGCAAATAGCTTGAGGTGTCTACTTTCCAAAATGGGGTCATTTGGGGGGGTTTTGTGCCATTGTACATAGGTCCATGGCCTGTGTGAGCAATATATCATTTAGTGACAACTTTTTGTAAATATTTTTTTTTTTTTTTTGTCATTATTCAATCACTTGGGACAAAAAAAAAAAATATTCAATGGGTTCAACATGCCTCTCAGCAATTTCCTTGGGGTGTCTACTTTCTACTTTCCAAAATGGGGTCATTTGGGGCGTTTGTACTGCCCTGCTATTTTAGCACCTCAAGAAATGACATAGGCAGTCATAAACTAAAAGCTGTGTAAATTCCAGAAAATGTACCCTAGTTTGTAGACGCTATAACTTTTGCGCAAACCAATAAATATACGCTTATTGACTTTTTTTTTACCAAAGACATGTGGCCGAATACATTTTGGCCTAAATGTATGACTAGAATTGAGTTTATTGGATTTTTTTTATAGCAAACAGTAGAAAATATCATTTTTTTTCAAAATTTTCGGTCTTTTTCCGTTTATAGCGCAAAAAATAAAAACGGCAGAGGTGATCAAATACCATCAAAAGAAAGCTCTATTTGTGGAAAGAAAAGGACGCAAATTTCGTTTGGGTACAGCATTGCATGACCGCGTAATTAGCAGTTAAAGCGACGCAGTGCCAAATTGGAAAAAGTCCTCTGGTCCTTTAGCAGCATAATGGTCCGGGGCTGAAGTGGTTAATAAAACAAGTAAGAAATATTATGAAATGGGGAAAAAACCTGGAAAACAATTAGCTGGGATAATTAAACCCAGAAGCAATGTGAATTATATAGCAAAAATGAAAGATAAGGTTAATCAAAATGCTCTACAAAAGAGGTTACAAAGATTCTTCAAGAATACTACAAAATGTTATATAAAGTAAATAATATACAAAACCCTGATGATATAAATTCTAGAAGGAACAAAATAGAACAATATTTGGAAAAGGCAAAGTCTCCGGCCTTGTTAAAAGAAGGATTTAATAAACTGGACATGGAAATCTCAAAAAAGGAAATAGAACAGGCAATTAAGAACACCGGAGTAGGTAAAAGTCCAGGCCCAGATGGGTTCACTTCATTATATTACAAGAAATTTTCAGGAATTTTATTTCCATATTTTTCGTCATATATGAACTCAATCGGGGAAGGCGAGGAGATTTGCAGAGAAGCACTGAGTGCCCATATAACCCTTATAGCTAAAGAAGGGAAAGACCCAACAGTATGTGCTAGCTATAGGCCAATATCTTTGATAAATTAAGATATAAAGATATATGCAAAGATATTGGCCGAGAGGCTGAAGCCCCTTATGCCAAAATGAATAGAAAAGGATCAGGCAGGATTTATACCAGGGAGAGAGGTGAGAGATAATGCAATAAGAAAGGGGAAAGAAACCACTGTTACTTATATCAGTAGATGCCGAAAAGGCTTTTGATAGACTGGATTGGGAGTGTATGCTTGCAATATTGAGACACGCAGGCATAGGCCCACGAATGTATAGATGGATCGAAGCATTATATTCTAGACCAACTGCACAGGTACGAGTTAACGGGACCCTCTCGGACATCTTTGCGCTGTACAACGGTGCACGTCCGGGTTGCCCACTTTTGTTATTACTGTTTGTCCTCTCGTTAGAACCCTTTTTGGCAACTTTCCCGACAAATCAGGAAATCAGGGGGATGGAGCTGGCCGGGCAAGAACATAAAGTTTCTGCATTTGCGGACGACATGATGCTGTATGTCTCTAATCCAGGACAATCACTCCCAATTATAATGTCAGAGTTTGAAAGGTATGGAGAAATTTCGAATTTAAAGATTAATAAAGAGAAGATTGAAATACTAAATGTTTCTATTTCCATAGCAGATAGTAGGCTTCTTAAACCTCAGTACCCGTTTACGTGGAAGCGTAGAGGCCTAAAACATCTTGGTATCTCCTTGTCTACTCTGGAATTAGATCTATACCAGGATAATTATTTACCTTTATTAAATAAAATAAAGCAAGACCTGAGGGGATATCCGGTAAATAAACTGACATGGTTTGGTAGGATAAATGTGATTAAGATGGTGACATTGCCAAGGGCTCTGTGTGTATTTCAGACTCTCCTGATAAACATCTCGAGGGCCTATTTTAAGACTCTCGGGAGGCTGGTCAGAAAATTTATATGGAAAGATAGGAGAGCTTGTATCTCCTATGGATATTTGATAAGGCCGCGGTCTAAGGGGGGTTATATCGCCCAGATTTTGAGAGGTACCATGGAGCAGCGGTGCTACGGAGGACGATTGACTGGGTCCATGGTGCATCTCAGAAAAAATGGGTATCATTGGAAGAAAATTTAAGTGGAAGATATTTAAGTCAAATAATGTGGGTACCAAGGCAGTATAGGGATCTCCATGAGGACGTGGCGCAAATAACAAAGGAAACCTTAAGAGCTTGGGACACCCTATTTAAAACTAGGCTATGGCAATATAATAGTTAATTGTTGCCCCTATCGGGTACAAACTATTTTTCACCAGGGAAGGAGAATAAACTATACCTGAGATGCACACTCTCTGATAGTTTAAGATTAAAAGATGTTATGAAGGGTAGTGCCTTGTGTTCAATAGGTGAATTACGTGAGAAATACGGGGAGACACCATGGGATATGTGGAGATATAGGCAACTCCAACACTTTTACCCCATGGGAAAGCTTATTGGACCAAGGCGGGATAAGAGCTCACGGAATATCTAATATATATGGCATATTGATCTCCTCCCCGGGTCTGGAGCCATCATCCCGTTTAGAGAAAAGGGAAACTGGAATTAGATAAATCTATGCCAGAGCAAATGAAACACAAAATCATGGATTTTGTACACTCAACGTCAATCGATATGAGAATAAAAGAAATTAACTATAAACTGTTAACAAAATGGTATTATGTCCCAACAAAACTTCATAAGATTAATTCAGAAATATCACCGTTATGCTGGAGGGACTGCAGATTAGAGGGCACACATGCTCACATATGGTGGCAGTGTACTGAGATCCAACCTTTCTGGAGAGAGATATTGAAAATTAATAAAAAGTTTACGGGGGTTGAAATTGTGCAGGATCCTTGGCAATGTCTGTTTCACGTTACGGGGGAGTCGAGGAAGAAATATAGAGCAATATAGAGCAGCAGTAGTACCATATTTATTAAACACAGCGAAAGCTCTAATACTGAGACAATGGAAAATAAAAAAAAGCTCCGCTAATAAAGGATTGGTTCAGAGAAGTGGATAAAATTAGAGTAATGGAATAATTGATATCATTACAAAATGACTCTAGACAAAGATTCTATCGAACTTGGAAAGGATGGTTGGATTTTTTACAAACGGAAGTATACTGGAATTATGTGAGAGAGTGAAGTATCATCATTGGGGGTGGCTGAGGGGATAGGGGAGGAGTTTCTTGATTTCCCCTCCCTTCGCCCCCTTTTTTTCCCTCCCCCTTCTCCCCCTTTTTATCCCCCCCCCACACCTAGGAGGTAATTTTTATTTTTAAGAGTTGGGATTAAGGGGAATGAGGTATTAGGTGAAGAAGGAAATATAATTTAGTAAATTATAAATTAATTTTAGACACTCACAAATTAAACAATTCACTTTGGGTTATTTTATTAAAAGATTAGGTTAAGATAAGATTTGAAGCATTTGGGTAAGGGAGATACACGGTAATAGGGCGGAATGGGTGGGTAGGCATATTGTAAAATCCCTCCCCACTGATCCACCCCTTAATAAACAATTAATTTAAAAACCTATTATACTGAGATAATAAGATTGGGTGAGTTTTTAGTTCCTTCCTTTCCCACCCTTCTCCACCCCACCCCCCCCATCTTTTTTTTTTTTTTTTTTTTCCTTTCTTTTGGGATTATTTTTTTGTTGTTGTTTGCCTCTCTCTCTCTCTCTCACCCCATCCCTCTCGGTTGAAATGGTATAAACTGTGAAAGTTGGATGTTGGGAGTGGGAAATTCCAGAGTAGAAGTTTAGACCTAACTTTTTTCTCCCCTTCTAGATACTTCAGGAATGATAAATGTTAATTATTAAATGTAATTTGTTATGTAAATATGTAATGTATATGGTTATACCATGTTTTATATGTTTAGCCTTGGATTCTGAATGTTACGTTTCTTTTTCTTGAAAACGAATAAAAAGAGTGAAAATGAAAGGACAGGGAAGGCAGACGAGGGGGAGGGGTGTGTTTGTATGTCAAAAGTGATGTAAGGGTGGTAGAGAGGAGCAACATTATGTATTGGACCTGGGGGAGGTGGAATCAGTATGGGTAGAACTTCAAAGAGAGGAGGTGAGTGGGAAATGAATAGTGCTATAGGCCACCCAACATGAAGGAGGAGCTGGAATTACTATCTCAGAAATGGGAAACAAGGTAATGTAATCATAACGGGAGACTTCAATTATCCTGATATCAACTAGGCAGAGGGAATAGCTCACTCAATAAAGGCCCGTCACTTCATGAATGATTTAAATTAACTTGAGATCTAGCAATCATAGGATGATAGCGTTTACCATGACTCACAGGAAAAGCAGGCATATGGGTAGTACAAAACCCCTAAATTTCAAACAAGCTAAATTTTCCTGAGCTACGGTCATTGCTACATGACATTAATTTGGACCAATTTCTGGAATCGTTGAACACAGAAGAGAAATGGGAATGCTTTAGGGACATATTAAACAAAGGTATCAAACAGTGCATTCCAATGCACAATAAATATAGTAGAGTGAAAATTAAACCTGGGTGGTTAAACCGTAATGTGAGTAACCTCATCAAGGAAAAAAGTATGGCCTTTAAAAAATATAAAGGGAATGGGTCATCACCAGCATTCCTGCACTACAAGGAATGCAATAAGAAATGTAAAATCGCAATCAGGGAGGCTAAAAAAATAGTACGGGAGACACATAGCAGGAGAGAGTTAAAATAACCCAACATTTTTTTTAGACATATTAACCACTTCAACCCCAGAAGAATTTACCCCCTTCCTGACCGGGCCACTTTTTGTGATACGGCACTGCGTCGTTTTAACTGACAATTGCGCCGTCATGCGACGCTGTACCCAAACAAAATTGATGTCCATCTTTTCCAATAAATAGAGCTTTCTTTTGGTGGTATTTGATCATCTCTGCGGTTTTTATTTTTTGCGCTATAAACAAAAAGAGAGCGACAATTTTGAAAAAAAAAACAATAATTTTTACGTTTTGCTATAATAATATCCCAATTTAAAAAAAATAAAAATAAAAATAAATTTTTCCTCAGTTTAGGCCAATATGCATTCTTCTACATATTTTTGGTAAAAAAAAAAAAAAAAAAATTTGCAATAAGCGTATATTGATTGGTTTGCACGAAAGTTAGCACCTACAAATTAGGTTATTGATTTATGGCATTTTTATTTTTAATTTTATATTTTTATTTTTAATTTTTTTTTACTATTAATGGTGGCAATCTGCGATTTTTATCAGTACTGCGACATTGCGGCGGACAGATCGGACACTTTTGACACATTTTTGAAACCATTGACATTTATACAGTGATCAGTGCTATAAATAGCCACTGATTACTGTATAAATGTCACTGGCAGGGAAGGGGTTAACACTAGGGGGCAATCAAGGGGTTAAATGTGTTCCCTCACTGTGTGTTCTAACTGTGGGGGGGATAGGACTGACTGGGGGAGGAGACCGATCGGTGTTCCTATATACTAAACACACGATCTGTCTCCTCTCCCCTGACAGAACGTGGATTTGTGTGTTTACACACACAGATCCATGTACCTGCTCTGTCAGGAGTGATCGCGCGGGTGCCTGGTGGACATTGCGGCTGCCAAGCACGCATACTGGCTCCCCAGTGACGTGGCGGGCAGGCGCGCACCCCCTATGCCGGCGGGAAGCGGAAGACGTCATATGTTGCCCACCCAGAATGGGAGATCCCATCTGCGGATGTCATTTGACTATACGCCAGAAATGAAGGGGATAATCACTTGCCGACCTGCTCATGCCGATATACGTCCGCAGAATGGCTCTCCTGGGCGAAACCCCGCCGCCGGAGGGTGCGCGCATGCCACCAGAGGCGTGCCCGCTGCACGGCGGGGGACCCGATACGCGTGGCCGGCAGGCGCGATTGCCACCGGGCACGAGCTCCAGCACCGGGATTTATTTGTGTAAATCCCTGTTCTGTCAGGGGAGAGAAGGATCGAAGGATCCAGGATCGATTGTTTCTACTAAGTAGGAACAACAATATGTCTCCTCCCCCAGGCAGTCACATCCCCATACAATTAGAACACAGATTTAACCCCTTGATCGCCTCCTAGTGTTAACCCCTTCCCTACCAGTGACATTTACACAGTAATTAGTGCATTTTTATAACACTGATCGCTGTATAAATGTCAATGGTCCCAAAAATGTGTCAAAAGTGTCAGATCTGTCCGCCACAATGTCGCAGCACTACTAAAATCGCAGATCACCACCATTACTAGTAAAAAAAAAAAAAAAGCCATAAAAAATGCCATAACTCTTTCCCATAGTTTGTAGACGCTATAACTTTTGCGCAAACCAATCAATATACGATTTGTTTCTACCAAAAATATGTAAAAGAATATATGTTGGCCTAAACTGATGAAGAAATGTTATTTTTTAAAACATTTTTGGGGATATTTATTATAGCAAAAAGTAAAAATTATAGTTTTTTTTTCAAAGTTGTCGCTCTTCTTTTGTTTATAGCGCAAAAAATAAAAACTGCAGGAGGTGATTAAATACCACCAAAAGAAAGCACTATTTGTGGGTAAAAAGGATGCTTTGGGTACAACATTGCATGACCGTGCAATCGTCCGTTAAAGCGACGCAGTGCCAAATTGTAAAAAGTGCTCTGGTCAGGAAGGGGGTAAAATCTTCTGGGGCTGAAGAGGTTAACAGTAAAAAGACAAAATCAGAGCACATTGCACACTTAAAAGATGAGGATGGGAGGATGGTTACAGATGACATAAAGAAGGCAACTGTACTAAATGCCTTCTTCTCCACAGTGTTTACGCATGAAAAAGAAGGGTTTACCGTCAGTGACTGCAGTGTTAGTGACACATCACGCAACATACCCACATGGCTAACCGAGGTTGGAGTCAACGAAAGACTTAATAAACTTAACAGAAATAAATCATCAGGACCAGATGGCTTACATCCGCGAGTCCTCAGAGAACTCAGTCAAGTTATAGCCAGGCCATTATTCCTGATCCTTGTGGACAGCATAATGACAGGATTGGTACCAGCTGATTGGAGAAAAGCCAAAGTGGTACTAATATTCAAAAAAGGGCAGAGACATATTCCTGGGAATTCTAGGCCAGTCTGCCTAACATCAATAGTGGGTAAATTGTTGGAAGGGATGATTAGGTACTATATACAAAGTTTCACTGAAAAGAAGAATATCATTGTAACGAGCCCCTTGCTCGCTCGATTCCACTCTCCTGACACTCCTCTGCAGCTATTGAATCAGATTGCAGATCGCGACATCTGATTGCTCAGTCATCCAATGCTCCGGGATTAGAACTACAGCTATGTGCCGTTCTAACCCAGTTGTGATAGCTCAGAACAAACACCAGGCAGGCTGTATGTAAGTTCAACCAGGAATCTCCTTTATTGCAAAAAACAGGCTCTTTTATACACTAAAAGAGGAGGTGCAGACCTCCTGCTCATATTACTCTAACAATACAGCTGTAACCTAATTAACCTAATTAACATGAGCTAATTAATCCCTTTAGACAGCCTAGATGACTCAGACATGACCTTTAGGCCAGACTGGCCATCTTGTAGTTCAGAAAATCCAATCAACATTATCACAATAGCAGAGTTAATTAAACACAAAAAACAATGGGGATCTAATGACTCTTAGATCCCATACTAGAGACTTATTTACAATACACATTTTAGCAGACAACAGACAGGTAGCTGGAATTGATGACATTAGCATTTAACAGTAGGAGTCCCAACGGTATGAATCAGTCACTATTCCAATATGGCAAATCCAGGGTCCCCAGAGTCTGTGTGTCCTGGGGGACCAGGACCCGAATCCACAGTAATACCACCTCAAGGGTCCCCAGGCATACAGCTCACAAAGAACACCGTTCCCCCAAATGCCAGGGCCCACAATCGATCGGCAAGAGGCTAGCATACAGTCCCCTCCAAAAGTCTCTCTCCCGGCTAGGTCTGTCACAATCATTAGTAGATGTGCGCATCTTCAGTGGTCTCACGATTCGATTTGATTACGATTATCATGGCATCGTTTTGATTCGATTCCGTGATGCATCATGATGATGATGAAAGGTTTGAAGAATTCGTTGAATAGGAATGGAAGGCTGGAAGAGTCCAGGAATATTATTCGATAGATGAGTCTGGGGGGGGTGATAGGAACTGAAGGATGGAGGGGTCCAGAGATGAGAATGGATGGGACCTCAGATTCTTCAGGGTTGCATGGGGTGGGGGGCCATTGGTTTGAATAGGGAGGTGGAAGAGGAATGGGCCAGGAGCCATGTCCGTCTGATGTGGGGTTTCAGTGATCTGGGGTTATTGACGGGGAACATTTTGAGACATAGGGGGGGAAGTTGGGCGAGAGACAGTGGGAATTGAGGGAGGAGGAACGGGTTGTGGAAGATATCAGGCAGTTTTATAGCCAACTGGGGAACATGCTGTCATATCTGCATTAAAAACCAAAATAAAGTGGACGCTGTATGATTAGTTAGCACCTAGCACACGGTGAATATACAACCAACTACCCAGGGCCCTCTCCTCCTCCCCCAACCACCTTGGGGGCCCTCTCCTTCTCCTCCAAACATCCATGTGCCCTATCCTTCTCCCACAGCCACCAAGGGGCCCTCTCCTTCTCCAGATGGCCACCCAGGGGCCCTCTCCTTCTCCAGAAGGCCACCCAGGGGCCCTTTCCTTCTCCAGATGGCCACCCAGGGGCCCTCTCCTTCTCCAAATCGCCACCCAGGGGCCCTCGCCTCCAAATCGCCACCCAGGGGCCCTCCCCTTCCCCCTTGGCCACCCAGGGGCCCTCTCCTTCTCCCTTAGCCAGTAGCCACCCAGGGACCCTCTCCTTCTCCCTTAGCCACCCAGGGACCCTCTCCTTTTCCCTTAGCCACCCAGGGGCCCTATTCTTCTCTCCCAGACACCCAGGGGCCTTCTCCTTCTCTCCCAGACACCCAGGGACTCCCTTAGCCACCCAGGGGTCCTCTCCTTCTCCCCCAGCCACCTTGGGGTCCTCTCCTTCTCCCCCAGCCACCTTGGGGTCCTCTCCTTCTCCCCCAGCCACCTAGGGGTCCTCTTCTTCTCCCCCAGCCACCCAGGGGTCCTCTTTTCCTCCACCAACCATCCTGGGGCCCCTCACCCACTTTCCTCAGTAGACACCACAAATATGTGTCCAGCCTGCAGAGTATACAATCAGGGGCGTGGTTACCTGCATGTTCCCGGGCCAGGGCGGAGATCTCCTCCTGGGAGAAGCTGTACTGTGCAGTGTGCACTCATCAGCCATTGTCCCTGGATCAGAGCCAGCAGGATCCCGATCACCGCCACCAGCGCGGCGGCCCTCACAGCCCAGGACTCCCAACAGCCAATAACAGCAGAGTGAGCTGACAGACCGGGCAGCCACTTCCTACTGATGCAGGGACACGCCCACCGCCGGACTCCTACACATCCTCAGTGTCCTCCTTGCAGCCCCCTCACCTGCCTCTGCCAATCTACCCAGCTCTCCTCCAGCCATCCTCCACCGCCATACCTCTGGCAGGGAAAGCCGCGGCCGCCCTGAACACTTTTGGGGCCTTTGGCTCTGCTCTCCTCCCTGGAGCTCCATGCTCCACAAGCCCGGCCGCCACCGCCGCTGCCACTCTCATCAGTTGCAACGCCAGCATTGACAGGCCAAGCTGCCCTTCAGCTCCAGCCCCGGACCTTCATGTCCCCGCCAACATGTGCACACAGCGTGGCTCCTCACGGCCATTATGATGAATGTGACAAGGGGGAGGAGCCGCAATTACATCAGCACACATCGCGATTCAGCTGCTCTCTGCATCAATGCAGAATAGAGCGAGGCCAAATCGCGATGCATTGATGCGCTGATTATATTCAGCACCCCTAATCATTAGTGGTAATCAGCATGAGTTTATGAGAGGACGTTCCTGCCAGACCAATCTGCTAACATTCTATGAGGAAGTAAGCAGCAATCTAGATAGAGGGAAGCCTGTGTATGTGGTGTATCTGGACTTTGCAAAAGCATTTTATACAGTCCCCCATAAACACTTAATTTACAAGCTGAGGTCCGCAGGGTTGGACCATAGGGTTTGTGCTTGGGTAAAAAACTGGTTACAGGGACGGGTCCAAAGGATATTAATAAATATAAAATGTGGGACAATCAGCGCAAACAGATATTATAGCGTAAGTAAATGCAAGCTGAAGACTTTAGGTAATCACATATGCCTAAAACGTATAATAAAAAATGGGGGTAAGTTCAGCGCAATCAATAATGATAAAACTAAAACGTATTAAAAAGTCCAATACATATCCAGGATGTATTACTGTCAGATATCCTTGTGACAGAAGAACGATGTATTGGCTCCAGTGGTGTAATCGGTCATATTCAACTTCACCCAGATAAACAAAAATGCGCTTACCAGATTCTGTGGACCTCTGCGAAACAGAAAGTCAAAATCACATGTGTCCCCGCAGGGATGGTGGTAATTCCTGGTATCGTCTCTAGAGTGCTCAGTGGAGCCTGATGATTTAGCCGTCCAGCAGGGAGATGTCAGAGATATGAGCGTCCAGGTCAGGAGAGATGGATGTGGGAAGGATGGAGACCGCGATACTGAAATTCTACACGGTTTTCAAAAAGAAATATTAACATCAAAATTTCATGGAGAGGTGCTGCTGCCTGTCCATCGAGAACAAAGATGAACCCCGTCTGTGCTCGGTACAGCCCTCACGAGTGTCCCCACGAGAACAGCCCACACATTCCCGCCACAAACCAATTACGATAGGTGGTCAAAAAGATCTGCTTGTTTTTTTGATCCCATACAAGTGTTAGGCTTCTCCAGAGTGAGGGTGCCAGGCAAGCCAGACAGAGGGGGTCAGCAGCCTGTGTCTCTGTAGGTCAAAGAGCTCACGCTTGCTGCACAGCTTGTGAGACTCTCTCTTTCTCCCACTCACTTCCTTGACATGTACTATAGCATGTACTCAGATTGGTTTGGAGTGGTGAGTGGGGTACCCCAAGGTTCTGTCTTGTGACCAATTCTATTCAACATATTCATAAAGGATATAGAGTATGGGATAATTAGTTCAGTTTTTGTGGATGACACAAAAAAAGCAGAGTAATAAACTCGCATCAGGACATAGAAATTTTGCAGAACGACCTGAACATACTAAAAGAGTGGGCACACAAATGGCAATGAGGTTTAATGTGGAAACATGTAAAGTAATGCACTTGGGGTCAAAAAACATTATTGAAAAATATTCACTAGGTGGAGGACAGCTGGGAGAATCAAGGATAGAGAAGGATCTAGTGGTGCTAATATATGACAGATTGAGCAACAGCATGCAGTGCCAAGCTGCAGCTACCAAAGCAGGCAGAATATTAGCAAGCATAAAAAAGGGGATACACTCCAGGGACAAAACCACTTTATAAAGCTCTGGTCAGACCTCTTCTGGTGTTTTCTGTTCAGTTCTGGTCACCAGTCCTCCGAAGGGATGTGCTGGAGCTGGAGAGAGTCCAAAGAAGGGCAAGGAAACTAATAAGAGGACTGGGGAACCTCAATTGCAAGAAACGGCTTCAAACACTAAATTTATTCTCGCTGGAGAAAAGACGCTTGAGAGGGGATATGATAGCGATTTACAATTATCTCAATGGGGATCCCAACATAGGAAATAAACTATTCAGTCCTAGGGAGTGTAAAAGGACACAGGGCCACAAAATGAGACTGGAGGAGAAGCGGTTTAACCTCAAACTGCGCAGGGGGTTCTTCACTGTTAGGGCAACAAGGATGTGGAACTCTCTCCCACAATTGGTGGTGGATTCAGGGAGTATGGATATCTTTAAAAGACTCTTAGATATACAGTGGGGACGGAAAGTATTCAGACCCCCTTAAATTTTTCACTCTTTGTTATATTAGAGCCATTTGCTAAAATCATTTAAGTTCATTTTTTTCCTCATTAATGTACATACAGCATCCCATATTGACAGAAAAACAAAGAATTGTTGACATTTTTGCAGATTTATTAAAAAAGAAAAACTAAAATATCACATGGTCCTAAGTATTCAGACCCTTTGCTCAGTATTTAGTAGAAGCACACTTTTGATCTAATACAGTCATGAGTCTTTTGGGGAAAGATGCAACAAGCTTTTCACACCTGGATTTGGGGATCCTCTGCCATTCCTCCTTGCAGATCCTCTCCAGTTCTGTCAGGTTGGATGGTAAACGTTGGTGGACAGCCATTTTTAGGTCTCTCCAGAGATGCTCTGGCTGGGCCATTCAAAAACAGTCACGGAGTTGTTGTGAAGCCACTCCTTCGTTATTTTAGCTGTGTGCTTATGGTCATTGTCTTGTTGGAAGGTAAACCTTCGGCCCAGTCTGAGGTCCTGAGCACTCTGGAGAACTTGACCGCATTCATCTTTCCCTTGATTGCAACCAGTCGTCCTGTCCCTGCAACTGAAAAAGCAGTGATGCTGCCACTACCATGCGTCACTGTTGGGACTGTATTGGACAGGTGATGAGCAGTGCCTGGTTTTCTCCACACATACCGCTTAGAATTAAGGCCAAAAAGTGCTATCTTGGTCTCATCAGACCAGAGAATCTTATTTCTCACCATCTTCAGGTGTTTTTTTTAGCAATCTCCATGCGGGCTTTCATGTGTCTTGCACTGAGGAGAGGCTTCCGGTGGGCCATTCTGCCATAAAGCCCCGACTGGTGGAGGGCTGCAGTGATGGTTGACTTTCTACAACTTTCTCCCATCTCCCAAATGCATCTCTGGAGCTCAGCCACAGTGATCTTTGGGTTCTTCTTTACCTTTCTCACCAAGGCTCTTCTCCCCCGATAACTCAGATTGGCCGGACGGCCAGCTCTAGAACGGGTTCTGGTCATCCCAAACGCCTTCCATTTAAGGATTATGGAGGCCACTGTGCTCTTGAGAACCTTAAGTGCAGCAGAAATTTTTTTGTAACCTTGGCCAAATCTGTGCCTTGCCACAATTCTGTCTCTGAGCTCTTCAGGCAGTTCCTTTGACCTCATGATTTTCATTTGCTCTGACATGCACTCTGAGCTTAGGACCATGTGATATTTCAATTTTTCTTTTTTAATAAATCTGCAAAAATATCAACAATTCTGTGTTTTTCTGTCAATATGGGGTGCTGTGTGTACATTAATGAGGAAAAAAAACTTAAATTATTTTAGTAAATGGCTGCAATATAACAAACAGTGAAAAATGTAAGGGGGTCTGAATACTTTCCGTCCCCACTGTACATCTTAAAGGACACAACATACAGGGATATGGGAAATCATTATAGACACTGATACACGTGCACCTACACAGGTTGAACTGGATGGACTATTGTCTTTTTTTCAGCCTTACCGGCTATGTAACTATGTGTCTGTATAGTTTCCGGTGGTACTACAACTACCAGAGATGTGTAAAGACAATGATATCTGTATACAGTTTCTATGTAATTAAATGGGCAGGTGCCCACTCACCAAATACTGCAACAGATGAAGCTGGTGGTGATGAAAGTTATTTTACAGGCTCTCCCTCTGGTTCCTGCTTTAGGGAATGGCGTCCGACCTCCGCCGTGGCCTACCCAGATCAGCTACTGTGTGATTTAGATGGAGCAGAAATGGCCTCCAGGCTGCCACTGGACAGTAAGGCTGGGTTCACACATTCTTCGCATGCGGCTCACAGCAGGTGACAGGTGCGTCCCCGTTTCAGATCCTATTTTGGCTGAATTCGAAGCTGAAACAGGCCAAAAGATGCACAGGACTCCTGAGCACCAGACACCAGAGCCACAGTGGAGATATGTGAACTAGATCCATAGAGAGTGGGTCAAAATCTCCTGCTATTGCGAATTGGATGTGGGGAATCCACGTCCAATTCTCAATAGTGTGAACCCAGCCTAAAGCAGTGCTGTCCGCAGGTGCTCCAAAGATGCACGTGTAGTAACTCTTCTTGTTCAGGTCGCATTTCAGCACTCTTCAACACAGAGCCCATGCTTTAACATCCAGGTTGGCGTCCCAAGAGAGCAATTGGTCACAGTCAAGCCCACCTAAAGTGTGAAGGACTGTAAACTGGCCCTTTGTTTAGAAAGTTTGGAGACCCCTGGTTTAATCGATCAATATATATAGTGCCTCCAAAATGAAATAAATAATTAAGGATAATTATGCTGACCAATAAATTATTTCCTGAATTTGTGCTCTATGCAGATATTCTTAATCACAATAAAATTATGTGAAAGTATGGACTACAGAAGTAGAAAAATAAATTAAGATTCATTTTACTATTTAGTCACTAATAATCACGTATAGCAACAGGATTATTAGTATGACGTAGACACATAAAAGAGTATACGGCTAAAATTGTATGCTTAACAATAAGATAGGTTGAATAATTTGCTGTCCACTGGTAGGTATCACAAACAAAGTACAGAGTACCAATATTCTAACTAGCCTAGCAGACGGCTAGGTCTACATTTATCAGACGGTCCCCTCTTTTTCCTCTACAGCAGAATAAAGGGGTTGAGTCTATCTACAACAAGTATGTCCATAGTCTGGCCCGCGGACCAATTGTGGCCTGTGGACGGGTTTCATACGGCCCCACTGGTAATTTGGATATAGATCTCTTTTGTGGCCCCCCACGAATCCACAAATCCCCAAGCGTCGCTCTGGGATTCGTGGGGGGCCACAAAAGATATATACTGTATTTATCGTTCCTCGGAGGGGGGGGACGAGTGCCATCAGATTACATACAGGAGAATCTCCTGTTTACTCGGCGGCCTCTGTAATAGGAAGTCCCGTCTCCTGGGCTGGCATTGATGGCAATGGTGAGGCTGCATTCATGGCAATGGTGAGGCTGCATTCACTGCAATGGTGAGGCTGCATTCACTGCAATGGTGAGGCTGCATTCATGGTAATGGTGAGGCTACGTTCATGGCAATGGTGAGGCTACGTTCATGGCAATGGTGAGGCTGCATTCATGGCAATGGTGAGGCTGCATTCATGGCACTGATTAGGCTGCATTGATGGGCACTGAACCTTATTTTGCTTCACAGTTCTTTATTTAAAATTTAAGTTTTTTCCTGAAACTTCCCTCTTAACGTGAAGGTGCGTGTTATATGCCGATAAATACAGTATATCCAAATAACACCCCCAAGCTCATCCTTAGACTCTTCACCACACACAGCCACAAAGGCAAGATAATTCTTGTTGGGCAGTGTATTAGTTAATTTGCATTTAATTTTAATGGTTCAAAGAATATAAGGCAAAATGGTTGGCCCTCACGCGTGTTCACTTCATCAAATCTGGCCCTCTTTGAAAAAAGTTTGGACACCCCTGATTTACAGGCTGTGATAATACAGATTTAGATTATCTATTCCGTAGGAGATTCTGATAACAGAAGTGGCAGGCAATATCAAAATCTAGCACATAAACAAGGAAATATATCTTGGCAAGTTTTGTTCAGGAGTAAGATGGAATTTTTCTAAGTATTGATCAAATTATACTATACCCAGAAAGTTATGGCGCTGAGTTGAGAGCCATACCCTGGTAGGGCCTTTCAAGGGATCGATCGAGCTTCTAGGAGAGAGAGTGAGCAAGCTGTCCGAAATTGTGCTGATGAGGTTGATGACGATTCAAGATAGTGATTCAAGATGGAGCTGGAGATCAAGATAAAAATTCAAGATGGCAATTGTGATCAAGATGAAGATGAAGCCCCACAGAGAGGATGATCGTCAAGATAAGATATCATGATTCCTTTTCTCGTCTCAATCTGCCTTTTTATTCCCAAAAAATCTAAGAACTAGGCATCAGCCCAAAGGGTTTGGTTTGTAATATTTACTTACTTCTGACAGGGGAATAATATTACCGATTAACTAATGGTTCGCGCAGCCAGTAGATTAACTTGTCCACCAGACAGAAATCCTTATATTAAATCTTCTAAGAATAAAATTAGATTTATTTGCTTCACTCTATAGCGGATAAAATAGTTTTATCTCTAGATTAATTTAAATATGTCACTTAAGCCGACTATAGACGGTTTAAATCAGTTCTGCTGACCTAGCTGAGATTTGAATCATGTATTTGTAGTCTGACTGTACCCAAGTTGATTGATTGTCCATGTTGGAACCAATGACAGAATACATAGAAGGTGGAGGCTCTTTTAAAGAACTAGGCTGCAAGTTGAAGGAAAGGACCTCCAATGTGACATTCTCTGAAATATTTCCTGTGCCATGTGCAACTCAGGAAAGACAGGGAGAGATTAGAGAACGGAATGAATGGCTCTGTTGTAAGAGGGAAGGATTTGGGTTTCTAGAGCACTGGGCTGATTTTTCATTGGGGTACAACCTATATGCTAAGATAGATTGCACCTTAATAGAAGGGCTTCTGCTGTGCTGGGGTAGAGGTTTATGTGAAGGCTGGAGGAGTATTTAACTAGGATTGGGGGGGGGGGGGATTAGATTATAGTGGGGCAGACAGGTCAAACAGGGGTCAGTCCCTACTGGTTTGTGGGGGATGGAGAAAGATGGGGGAGGGCTATGGCAGGTGATCAGAAGGTTCCCATGTTACAAACAATCATTGGAAATGGTTAAAATGTACTAAAATAAATAAGAATATGCAAAATACGTATGCAAAATGTGACAATGAATTAAAGTGTCTGTTCACCAATGCCAAGCAAAATAGGTGAGTTTGGTACACATAGAGAACAATGATTTAATTGGTATGCCTGAATCTTAGCTCCATTCTTCACATGATGGGGCTATTAATATTCCTGGCTATGCTCTCTTTTGGAGAGACAGGGTAAAAAGGAATTGTGGTGATATCTGTCTCTATGTGAGAAGAGATCTTTAACCACTTGCTTACTGGGCACTCAAACCCCCCTCCTGTCCAGACCAATTTTCAGCTTTCAGTGCTCTCACACTTTGAATGACAATTACTCAGTCATTTAACACTGTACTCAAATGATTTTTTGTCCTTTTTTTTCATACAAATAGAGATTTCTTTTGGTGGTATTTGATCACCTCTGGGTTTTTATTTTTTGCGCTATAAATGAAAAAAGACCGAACATTTTGAAAAAAAAAAAAAATTTTCTGTGATAAAATTTTGCAACTTAGTAATTTTTTTCATAAATTTTGGCCACAATTTATACTGCTACATATCTTTGGTAATAATAACCCAAAATTAGTGGAAATTATTTGTTTTTTGTGAAAGTTTTAGAGTCTACAAGCTATGGTGCAAATCATAAAAAAATTATCACATCTGATGTACTATAGGCCTATCTCATTTCTTGAGACTCTAGCAAGCCAGGAAAGTACAAATGCCCACCAAATGACCCCTTTTTGTAAAGTAGACATTTCGAGGTATTTAGTAAGAGGCATGGTGAATTATTTGAAGTTGTATTTTTTTTCCCACAATTCTTTGCAAAATTAAGATTTTTATTTTTTATTTTTTCACAAAATTGTCATTGTAATAGCTTATTTCTCTCACATGACATGTGCATACCACAAATGACACCCCAAAATACATTCTGCTACTCCTCCTAAGTATAGCGATACCACGTGTGTGGGACTTTTTCACTGCCTGGTCACATACAGAGGCCCAACATGCATAGAGCACCATCAGGTGTTCTAGGAGTATAAATTACACAACTCATTTCTCAACCACCTATTACACTTTTGAAGGCCCTGGAGCACCAGGACAATGGAAACACCCACAAAATGACCCCATTTTGGAAAGCTAACACCCCAACGTATAATCTATGAGACATAATGAGTCTTTTAAACGGTTCATTTTTTTCCAGAAGTTTTTGGAAAATGTGGAAAAAAATGAAAACACATTTTTTTTTTACACAAAGTTGTCCATTTATAAGATATTTCCAACACATAGCATTTAGATAGCAAAAATGACACCCCAAATACATTCTGCTACTCCTCCTGAGTATTACAATACCACAAGTGTGGGACTTTTTCACTGCCTGGCCACATAAAGAGGCCCAACATGCAGGGAGCACCATCAGGTGTTCTAGGAGCAATTTCTCAACCATCTTTTACAATTTTGAAGGCCCTGGAGCACCAGGACAATGGAAACACCCACAAAATGACCCCATTTTGGAAAGCTAACACCCCAACGTATAATCTACGAGGCATAATGAGTCTTTTGAACGGTTCATTTTTTTCCAGAAGTTTTAGGAAAATGTTGAAAAAAATGAAACCGCTTATTTTTTACACAAAGTTGTCTGTTTATAAGATATCTCCAACACATAGCATTTAAATAGCAAACATGACACCCCAAAATACATTCTGCTACTCCTGAGTATGGCGATACCACATGTGTGAGACTTCTACACAGCCTGGCCACATACAGAGATCCAACATGCAAGGAACACCATCAGGTGTTCCAGGGACACATAGCATGCACATAACCAAGAATTACACCCCAAAATACATTATACTGAGCAAAGCATAAACAAAAGATTACCTGTGGTTGTAGTAGCACAGTGGTCCACAGGAGGATAGCACTGGTCCAGGCAGCAGGCAGGGACTTGGTCAGCAATGGCAAACACAAATGTCCAGGCAGCAGGCAGGGATACTGTCCATATACAGTCCAGGGTCAGTGCAGGCAGAGATATTGTCAGAAGTGCCAAAAATATTGGTCCTGGTAGTAGGAACGAACATGTGGTGTGTTCAGTGTGACAGGCAGAGAAATAATGGCAGTAAGTCCTACAGGCAGCAGGCAGAAGTAGGGCCTCGTTCAGGGCAGAATGGGGACAGGGGTAGAGGCTTCTCCCACCCAAATCTCTTTGAAGCCTCCGAGTCTCCAGACCCTAATAGAGGAATGAGAAAACAAAAAAAATTGTTTTCTTCATCCAGAAAAACAATTCTGGAGCCCCTCACATATGTGAGACCCCTGTGTTCAATCCCACTAGTCCAGTAGCAGGGTACAAGATCACTCCATGAGGCAGGCAAAAAACATGGTCAAACAGTCCAAGGTCAGTTCCAGATCAGGCAGAGGTATGTACAGAATCGGAAGCGTGGTCGAATAACAAGCCAGGGTCAGTTACAGAGCAGGCAGTGGCATAAGGGGTGTGAAGGTGTGTGAAGGCAGGAACTGAGGATTACGTTTACCATACTTCACTAATAATTTATTGAAGTATGGTAATGACGAAAACATTTACCTATGCAGAGGCCTGGTTGGGAAGGACATTGGGCACAATAATAAGATGTGTCTCTTCTGACTCCTGCTCTGGTACACACCTTACATTTTTTTTTACGGCGTTGGCCTGTTGGTCAGGGAGGGAGTTTATCTGGAAAGTGGCGTTCGGAGAGTCGACTAAGAACATCTGATGTTTTCTGGTGGGCCATGGAGAATATAAGGGCAGTGAAAACTTCCTCTTGGTAGCCAAGGAAGCATTTGGGGTTTTGGGTGGAGTTGCGGTAAACGGCATATGAGTTGTACATGGGCAATTGAAAAAAATAAATTGCGACTTTTTTATACCAATGGTATGTCCGTCTTGTGGCAAGGTATGGTTCGAGTATTTGGTCATTGAAGTCGACTCCCCCCATGAACAAATTATATTCATAGATGCATTTTGGTTTTTGCATGGGGCCATTCCTTCTGGGGATTTCCACGAAGGTATCATTGTGGATCGAAGACAACATGTAGATATCCCTTCTGTCCCTCCACTTCACTGCCAAAATCTCCTTGTTTTGCAGACTTGCCGTTTCTCCTTTTCACAACTTCTTATTGACAAAACTTTAAGGAAAGCCCTTCCGTTTCTTTTTTACAGTGCCAAATGCTGGCATCTTCTTCCGGTGAAGGTTGTGGAACAGGGGCAGAGATGTGTAGAAGTTGTCTACGTATAAATAGTAGCCTTTCTCCAGTAGGGGGTATATGAGGTCCCAAACAATTTTACCGCTTGATCCCAAGTAGTCTGGGCAATTAGGAGGTTGCAGCTGGTTGTCCTTCCCTTCATACACTTTGAAGGCATATACAGTATGTACTCTCTGACTCGGTCACATAATGTGTATACCTTCATCCCATAGCGGGCCCTTTTGCTGGGAATAAATTGTTTGATTTTAAGCCTGCCACTAAATTTAACAAGGGACTCATCCACACATATGTGTTGGTCAAGAGTAAACAGCTGGGGAAATGTTTCAGAAAAATAATTTAGAAGTGGCCAAATTTTGAAAAGCCTGTCATAATTTGGGTCATTTCAGGGAGGACACTGGGTATTATCATTGAAATGGAGGAACCTCATTATCATGAGGTATCTGGTTCTGGGCATTACCTTGGAGAAAATTGGCATGTGGTGGATGGGGTGGGTTGACCAATAGGAATTCAAAGTGTTTTTTTGGTGAGTTCCATACAAAATGTGAGGCCTAAAAAAAACTTCAACTCCTCCACAGTTAGGTCTCTCCACTCGTAGGGAAGGGCATAATAGGACGTTGAATTATTTCAAATAAATTAATGTGCATAGAGGTTGCACTGGGCCACAATTGTTGATAGCATGTCCTCTGTAAAAATGAAGTAAAAAAAAATTGATTGGGGAAAAATTCTCTGTGTCCACCTGAACTGGCTGGGCAGTGAAAGGGGGAATGTTGGCTTCTCCTGAATTAGGAGGAAGCCACAAGGGGTTCTGAAGATCATAGGGAAGGCTGGCATGGGTCCTTGGCCTTTCTTGCCAAGGTACTGAGGTGCTGGTGGATGGAACTGCGGTGCTGGTGGATGGCACTGCGGTGCTGGTGAATGCCACTGCCTCCTCAGCAGAACGCCTTTGTTTGTCGGCCAGAATATCTTCCTCCTCTGAGTCACTCAGTGTTCCACTACTGAGGACTGGCTCATAATTTACATCCGACTCAGAATCGGAGTTTGAAAGGGAATCCGAAAGAGAGAGCTCCCCGTTGCTCTCGTCGGCCTGGGAAAGTATTTGGTACGCCTCCTCTGCTGAAAAGCATCTTTTGGACATAGTTGCTG
This sequence comes from Aquarana catesbeiana, assembly GCF_042186555.1. NCBI lineage: Eukaryota > Metazoa > Chordata > Amphibia > Anura > Ranidae > Aquarana > Aquarana catesbeiana. The sequence continues at coordinate 154,999,907 of NC_133336.1, forward strand.
GTGGTGATGCGACTACACAGGTGTGTGCTAAGCCTGCACTGATGGGCACTGATGAGGCTGCACTGATGAGCACAGATGGGCACTGAGGTGGCACAGAAGGGCACTGATGAGGTGGCACAGAGGGGCACTGATGAGGTGGAACAGATGTGCACTGATGAGGAAAGGGGAGGACATCCTATGACGGCCTTCCGGAAATTGAGGTCCACGCTGTAGCTGTTATTCGGCTATGGTCCGGACTTTAAGTGGTTAAGCAAGCGTTTAAGAGGACCTAGTTGATGGAGAGTGTGATGAGACTGAAGTATTATGGATGGAACTGCACATGGGTGTGCATACTACAAAGATACAGTCAGGTTCATAAATATTGGGACATCGATACAATTCTAATCTTTTTGGCTCTATACACCACCACAATGGATTTGAAATGAAACAAACAAGATGTGCTTTAACTGAAGACTTTCAGCTTTAATTTGAGGGTATTTACATCCAAATCACGTGAATGGTGTAGGAATTACAACAGTTTGTAAGGGACCAAAAGTAATGGGACAGATTAACACTCATCCATCAAACTTTCACTTTTTAATACTTGGTTGCAAATCCTGGAATGCATAGACATCACCATACACTGGGTTTCATCCCTGGTGATGCTCTGCCAGGTCTCTACTGCAACTGTCTTCAGTTCCTGCTTTTTCTTGGGGCATTTTCCCTTCACTTTTGTCTTCAGCAAGTGAAATGCATGCTCGGATTCAGGTCAGGTGATTGACTTGGCCATTGCATAACATTCCACTTCTTTCCCTTAAAAAACTCTTTGGCAGTATGCTTTGGGTCATTGTCCATCTGCACTGTGAAGCACCGTCCAATGAGTTATGAAGCATTTTGCTGAATATGAGCTGATAGTATTGCCCAAAAACACTTCAGAATTCATCTTGCTGCTTTTGTCAGCAGTCACATCATCAATAAATACAAGAGAACCAGTTCCATTGGCAGCTATACATGACCACACCATGACACTACCACCACCATGCTTCACTAATGAGGTGGTATGCTTTGGATCATGAGCAGTTCCTTTCATTCTCCATACTCTTCTGTTCCCATCACTCTGATACAAGTTGATCTTGGTCTCATCTGTCCATAGGATGTTGTTCCAGAACTGTGAAGTCTTTTTTAGATGTTGTTTGGCAAACTCTAATCTGGCCTTCCTGTTTTTGAGGCAATTGTTTACATCTTGTGGTGAACCCTCTGTATTCACTCTGGAAAAGTCTTCTCTTGATTGTTGACTTTGACATACATACACCTACCTCCTGGAGAGTGTTCTTGATCTGGCCAACTGTTGCGAAGGGTGTTTTCTTCACCAGGGAAAGAATTCTTCGGTCATCCACCACAGTTTTTTCCGTGGACGTCCGGGTCTTTTGGTGTTGCTGAGCTCACCGGTGCGTTCTTTCATTTTAAGGATATTCCAAACAGTTGATTTGGCCACACTTAATGTTTTTGCTATCTCTCTGATGCGTTTGTTTTGTTTTTTCACCCTAATGATGGCTTGCTTCACTGATAGTGACAGCTCTTTGGATCTCATATTGAGAGTTGACAGCAACAGATTCCAAATGCAAATAGCACACTTGAAATGAACTCTGGACCTTTTATCTGCTCCTTGTAAATGGGATAATGAGGGAACAACACATACCTGGCCTTGGAACAGCTGAGCGGCCAATTGTCCCATTACTTTTGGTCCCTTAAAAAGTGGGAGGCACATGTACAAACTGTTGTATTTCCTACACGGTTCACCTGATTTGGATGTAAATACCCTCAAATTAAAGCTGAAAGTCTGCAGTTAAAGCACATCTTGTTCATTTCATTTCAAATCCATTGTGGTGTATAGAGCCAAAAAGATTAGAATTGTGTCAATGTCCCAATCATTATGAACCTGACTGTAATCATTGGAGTTTGTTATAGGCCACCCAGTGTTATTGAGGAGGTGGAGACTCAGCTCCTTGCACAGATTGAAAGGGCGGGGACATTGATAATAATGGGGGATTTTAACACTAGTTTTACACCTATGCGTTTTTAGTGCATTTTGCAGTTTGCAGAAACGCACTACCGTCCATTTAACATGGTTTCCTATGGTACATGTTCACAACTACCCTGTTTCCCCGAAAATAAGACCTAGCGTGATTGTCGGTGATGGCTGCAATATAAGCCCTACCCCCCAAATAAGCCCTAGTTAAAGTCCTTGTAGGTCTTCTTTTCAGGGTAGGGCTTAATTTCGGGGAAACAGGGTAGGGCTTATTTGGGGGGTAGGGCTTATATTGCAGCCATCACCGACGATCACGCTAGGTCTTATTTTCAGGGAAACAGGGTATGCATTTTTCAGGTGGTGCATTTTTGGAAAGGGTCAGGGACTTTTTTCCCGCAGCAGATTGTGTTTTGTGTGTAATAGACCTCAATGGACCCACACCAAAAATGCAAGTAGTGCATTTTTTAATGCGCTTTGCATTTTTTTTCTCCTTAACAAACTGTAAATAAATGGTTAAGGAGCCGGCCGATGAGTCATCAGCTGTCAGCAATAAAAAAAATCAGGGAAAAAATTGCATTGGGTTCCCCCTCCAATCCATACCAGACCCGAAGGGGAACACCACACCAAAATTTAACAATAAAAAAATCAGGAACAAAGTGTGTAGGGTCCCCCCAAAATCCATATCAGATCCTTATGCGAGCATGCAGCCCGGCAGGTTAGGAAAGGGAGGGGACAAGGGCCTCTTCCTCACAACCCTTGCTGGTGGTTGAGGAGGTCTGCGGGCAGGAGGCTATTTGGATTCTGGAAGCCCCCTTTGACAAGGGGGCCCCCCAGATCCCAGCCCCCATGTGAATGAGTAGGGGGTACATATTCACATTCACCAAAAAAAGGTGTAGTGTAAAAAATGACAGCAGCCAGTTTTTGACTAGTCCCTGCCAACAACGTTACAAGGGGCGGGACCACCTGGGGATGTCAGCCAGTGACCCCGCCCCTTAGTTATATAAGAACTATCAGATGGCAGAGCTGGCAGACAGCAGGAGACTTCGGCGGAAGTGGACCCTATTTTTTTTCTTCTTTTTTAGGGTCGGTGGTAGCTGTGATTGACAATAGATCTACATTGGGGGACATTGTTTTTTATTTTGTTTTTTAAATAAAGGACTCATTTTTTACACTACACCTTTTTTTGTGAATGAGTAGGGGTACTATGTGCCCCATACTCATTCACATGGGGAGGGGGCAGGATCTGGGGGCTCCCTTCTTAAGGGGAGCTTCCAGATTCTGATAAGCCCCCTACCTGCAGACCACCACAACCACCTGCAGGGTTGTGGGGAAGAGGCTCTTGTCCCCATCAACATGCTTTGGGGGGGGGGCAGAGACTCCCAATCTCAAACCACGCAAAGCTTATTACTAATGTTCATATAAAAGAACATCTGGGTAGCGGTGACCATAACACAATTTCATTTAATGTTAGCTGTAAACAACCAGCACATACTGGAAAGATAAAAACTTAACTTTAACCACTTGACCACTGGGCACTTAAACCCCCTTCCTAACCAGACCAATTTTCAGCTTTCGGTGCTCTCACACTTTGAATGACAATTACTCAGTCATGCAACACTGTACCCATTTGAAATGTTTGTCCTTTTTTTCACACAAATAGAGCTTTCTTTTGGTGGTATTTAACCATCGCTGGGTTTTTTATTTTTTGCGCTATAAATCAAAAAAGGCTGAAAATTCGGTAAAAAAAAAAAAAAATCTTTGTTTCTGTTAAAATTTATTGCAGAGTATTGGCAGAGTATTGCAGAGTATTGCCATAGTGAATTGCCATAGAATTGCAGAGTATTGCCATAGTATTGCAGAGTATTGCTATAGTATGGGCACTGAGCAGCGCTGTGGACTGGTTCTGTCATGCGCACAGCGATGCAATCGTTCTCTCCCTCTCTCCTCTCACACTGTACCGATCGGTACAGAGAGGGGAGGGAGGAACCGGCGTCATGACATGATGCCGGTTTGTTTACTAGTGATGCTCCGTCATTTGACGGAGTGATCACGTGGTAAACGGCCGATGTCAGCAGCAATTTACCGTGATCCGTGATGTGCCGGGTCCGATCATGGATTTTCCCGGGTGCGCACCCCAGGGGACGCGCGATTCTGTGAGAACGTCCATGGACGCCCACCCAGAATAAGCCGACCGCGCTGTAGCCGCCTTTCGGCTATGGCCTGGTATGTGGTTAAGAGAGCAAATTTTCTAAGAATGAGGGCTTCTCTAAAAGACTTAGACTAAGAGGGAATATTGGCATCGATGAACACAGAATAGAAATGGGAATTCTTCAAAAACACTATGTGAACACACTGCAAAATATATTCCCATGGGAAATATGCTTAAAAGGCTAAAAATAAAAACTACATGGCTCACGGCCAGACTTAAAAAGCTATAAAGAATGAGAAAAGAGTTTTTTTTAAATATAAAAATGAAGGAACACTATCATCATTTAAATGTTACAAAGAATATAACAGAATATGTAAAAAGGAAATCAAGACTTTAAAAAAATCAAAACAAATGACAGATAGCAAAAGATAGGACAAATCCCCCCCAAAATTCTTCAAGTATAGTAATAGTAAAAAGGTCAGGTCTGAGCATGTAGGCCCTTTACAAGATAATCTAGAGTGGGTGACTAGGGACAAAGAAAAGAAATACCTTCTTCAACTCGTATACATAGGAGTATGGGGAGCTCATGTCCATAATGGGGATGGTATTGACACAGCCCCAAATGATCTACAATGGCTCAAAATTGATATGGTGCAGACATATTTAGACAGAATAAAGGTGAATAAAGAACCTGAGCAAAATGGCATATACTGACAAATCCTAAAAGATTTGAGCTCTATCATTTCAAAGTCATTGTTTCTAATTTTTAGGGACTCTTTAATGACTGGAATAGTACCACTTGATTGGCATAAGGCCAATGCAGTGCCTATATTTCAAGTATTTACCAAGTAACTTTAGACCTGTTAGTTTAATTTCTGTAGTTAAAAAGATACTGGTGAATTTAAAAAAAAAGACCACATAGATGAGTTCTTGCTGAAAAAAAAAATATTCCTGACTCATGAATTCATGAAAGACAGAAGTTGTCAGGCAAATATGATTTCTTTTTATGAGAACGTAAGTAAAACCTTAGGCAAAGGAGTGGCTGTGGATGTAGTATATTTGGATTTTGCAAAAGCGTTTGATACAGTTCCCCACACATGGCTAATGTGCAAAAAGTAAAGTCTACAGGCTTGGAAAAATTAGCTTGTACATGAACAGGAAACTGGCTAAAAGACAGTATTTAGAGAGTAGTGGTTAATGATTCTTACTCTGAATGGTCTAGGGTTGTTAGTGGTGTACCCCAAGGTTTAGTGTTGGGACCCTTACTTACTTTTTAATATATTTATAAATGATATAGGGTATGGCATCAAAAGTCCCATTTCAGCCTTTGGAGATGACACCAAGCTATGAAGTGAAATAAAATCCTAATCGGATGTCTTCAATTTAAAATCCAACCTCAATGCACAGTTTAATTGGGTAACTATCTGACAAATGAGGTTTAATGTTGATAAATGTAAAGTTATGCACTTGGGGGCTAAGAATATACTTGCATATGTACTAGGGAGAGTACAGCTGGGGGAATCAATGGTGGAGAAGTATTTGTACGTTCTGGTAGATCATAAGCTTAATGCAATGCCAAGCTTCGGTTTCCAAAGTGAGCAAAATCCTTTCTTGTATTAAGAGAGGTATGGACGAGAGAGACATAATGATGCCTCTGTACAAAAGGGTTAGAAAGGGCATCTGGGGGGGCGTGGTTTGGCTATGCAGCGGTGAGGACGTGTCTCTCTCGTGCTCCGGCGCCGACACACTACTATCAGCACTTTTACTGATCTGCTCACTCCCAACCATCATATAAAGATGCGGAAGAGGTCCGGAAAACCCCTGCCTAAAAAAGGAGCTGCCGTGGGATCGATCAAACGGTTCCTGTCCGCAGAACCAGAGGATCCGGAGGACATGGACGGCCTAGGCCGCTCTCCTGGTGGCGTGGGCTCTGGTACGGGCTCCGCCCCCCGACGCAGGCCTGAACACAGACGCCGCTCTCCGGTATCCTCGGCCGGCTCGGATGGAGAGGAGGACTCCCCCAGACGTTCAGGGGTAGAGGCACTGGTAAGCGATCTCCCAACTAAGGCTGAACTGGCCTCCATGTTATCAGGCCTAGAACGTGCCATTAAGAAAGAGGTGTCTGCAGTCCGCGCCGACCTCTCACATGTCTTAGAGAGAGTAGAAGAGTCGGAACAGCGTCTTGATCGCCACGCGGCGGCCATTAGACATTTGCAAAACTCTACCCGCGCACTTACTATAGCACACAGAATGGCGCTGTATAAAATCGAGGATCAGGAGAACCGCAATAGGCGGAATAATATCCGGATCAGAGGCCTACCGGAGGCTACTGGGGATGAGGATCTTCTCCCTTCCATTCGAGGCATTTTCAACAGCTTACTGGGCCAGGCCGCAGACTACCCATTGAAAATAGATCGAGTGCACAGGGCCCTCCGACCCCGGAATCTCTCTTCAGATGTCCCCCGCGATGTCATTTGCAGGATTCATTACTATGAGGAAAAAGAACTCATCATGAAAAAAGCTAGAGATGCTGTTTCACTGGATTTTGACGGCGCCATGCTATCTTTTTTCCCAGATCTTGCTAGGGAAACTCTGGAACGCCGTAGAGCCCTGCGCCCCTTGACGGAGAAATTACGATCTGCCTCGATTAAATACAGATGGGGGTTCCCGGCTGCACTGATCGCTAACAGGGATGGTAAGACTGCAATTCTTCGATTTCCCGAGGAACTGGAAAAATTCTGTATGGATATTAACATCTCCCCACCGGAGCTCCCTGGCTGGCAAGATCACATCCCACCCCTGCCCGCTAACGCCGAATCAAGATGGCAAAAGGTCGACCGTAAAAATCGCTCTTCAGCATCTGGAGGTTCGCCCAAAATGGGTTGACACTACGAAAAGGATGGCCCAAGTTCTTGGCCCACCCTACAGTTGACCGACCAGAGTCACATCTGCCTCTTAATGGGTTTTATGTAGCCTGGTAATAACACAGGCTCTGATGGTTATGGTTCAGACCCTCAGCCGTATGTTTACACGGCGTGGCAACGACAATCTTTTGCCACGTCCCTTTTATATTTTATTTTTTGGGTCTTTTTTTCCTTGTTTTTCTTGTCTGTTTTTATATATCCATGTTACCCTGTTATGGGGTTTTTCTTCATTTACAAGTGCTATATGTGGTATCTTCCGGGTAGCTGGGCGTCTGGCCTGGCGTGACCGGGCCACTCTGGTCATGACACGCCTTAAGTGCCTTGCTGTCTGCAACTATCACTTCGGAATGTTTTTGTGTTGGCGCCGGAGCAATCCGATGACGTTCACGCCAAACTTAGTCTCCGTGTGCATATGCACGGAGACCTTCACCCCCCTGTTTATGGGGTGCAGTGTCGGCTGGCATCCCCGCTCCCCAGCTCTTACTTGGGCGACGGGTGCGGGGGTGTTCTGCCGTCGGTGTGCCCCACCATGCACCGCAGCTCTATGCGTGCACTTTTTGACCACCCCCCTGAGCGGTCTACATTTCATTTGGTAATGGATGATGTTCGTTCTTTATTCTTTCTCTTTCTTATAACTTTACCTTTCTTTTTCTCCCACCCCCCCCCACCTTGCCCATCTCCCTCTCCAACTCCTCTCACCCACCCCAGGTCCGGCCCCTCAGAATACAGTGGACGTGGGCTCCCTTGCTGGTCTCCATGGCTAAGGTAAATCTTATCTCTTTTAATGTACGGGGACTGTATGCACCGAGGAAAAGACACAACTTATACAGGGAGCTGGGTCGCCTGCGGGGAGACATTGTTTTCCTGCAGGAGACCCACCTTACTCACTCCACACGGGTGAAACTTTACTCCCCACAATACCCCATGTGGTATTATAGTTTATCGGATGTACATAAAGCTAAAGGTGTGGCCATTGGGCTCCGCAGGGGCACCCCGTTCACATTTGAAACCATGTTAAGCGACCCACTTGGACGTTTTCTGTTCATTAGAGGCAGCTTGGGTAGTATGACATGTACTCTGGCAACCCTATATGCACCTAATCGTGACCAAGCAGGCTTCATTGCCTCCACGCTTACAAAACTTAGAGATTTCGCACGCGGGTGTGTCCTCGCTGGCGATTTTAATACCCCGTTAGAACCTGCCATAGACACATCTAAAGGTAGAACCAATATCCCACATAAACGTTTACTGTTTATTCGCAAACGCCTACACGAATCCCAGTTGGTTGACATTTGGAGAATTATGCACCCGCGGGCGAAAGACTATACCCATTTTTCGCAGGTCCATCACACCTATTCTAGAATAGACTTTTTTCTCATTGATCACCACCATCTCTCACTCCCTACTAATACTCATATTGACTCATCTCCCCTATCAGATCATGCCCCGATCACACTAACCATTAAAATCCCCTCCCTACCATACAGGTCTCCCAATTGGAAGCTTAACGAGCACCTCATAGAAGAGGAAATAGATCGAAAACAAATAGGCGAGAGTTTATCCCTTTACTTTGCCGAAAATAAACACCCTGACATTTCAGCAGGCACACTATGGGAGGCGCACAAGGCCCATATTAGAGGGAAGCTCATAGAAATGGGGTCTAGGAAAAAGAAGGAACAATTATTTCAACAATCTAAGTTGCTAAATGAGATTAAGGACCTTGAACAATTACATAAAGCGAACCAATCACAAGCGGTATTTCATAACTTGACTCTGAAAAGGGAAGAATTAAAGTCCCTCTTCCACACAGAACAAAAACAACAAGCTCGCATAGTGGCCCAAAGTTTCTATGAATGGGGTAATAAACCGAGTAGACTATTGGCACGTTCACTGCAACAAAAGAAAACAGCCACCTTCATAGCTAAAATCAAAAACTCTGCAGATGATTTGGTTCATGATACACCATCAATAGCCAAAGAGTTTCGGGAGTTTTATCAACACTTATATCACGTCCAACACTCAGTAACAGATCAAGACACTAAGACTAAGCTCATTAGGGAATACTTAGCTCAAGCTAACCTACCCAGATTGTCACCTGATATACTTGACACTCTAGATGGGGAGCTCACTATTGCAGAATTACGCGTTGCATTAAAAGCCATGGCAAATGGTAAGGCCCCGGGCCCGGACGGTTTTACTGTAGCTTACTACCGTAAATTTGCAGATATTCTACTCCCGCACTTAACCTCTTATGCTAACGCGATTCCCGATGGTGAGTCCCTCAGGCCTGAAACTACCCATGCACACATAACTGTTATTCCTAAAACTGGCAAAGACCCTAGTGCATGTGAAAGTTATCGCCCTATTTCACTGTTGAACATTGATGCCAAAATTTATGCTAAAGCTATAGCAAACAGACTCCTCCCCCTGCTCCCGCAATGGGTCACTTCCGACCAGACGGGATTCATTCCGGGTAGGGAGGCAAGGGACAACTCCCTTCGTACCCTATCGCTAATAACGCACGCCCGGGGGTCGTCCCAGCCCACCCTCTTATTATCAACAGATGCTGAAAAAGCGTTTGATAGGGTGGACTGGGACTTCCTCTTGGCAACACTGACCCACTTGGGCATTAGAGCTCCCTTATTGCTTCAAATAAAGGCACTGTATACTTTTCCTACGGCCCAATTGAGAGTGAACGGCACCCTTAGCGCCCCATTTACTTTACATAACGGCACTCGACAGGGTTGCCCTCTTTCACCTATTTTATTCGCCCTATCGCTTGAGCCCTTTTTGTCCACGGTGAGACATAACCCCTCTATACACGGGATTACTATAGGACCAACCGAACATAAATATGCCGCATACGCAGACGACATTTTGTTCTACGTACAACAACCTCTCATATCTCTCCCTAATCTCATGTCGGAATTCGCTAAGTATGGAAACATCTCCAATTTTAAAATTAATATGTCCAAATCAGAAATACTAAATATATCTATCCCCGCACAGACTGCCTCCCAATTGAAAAGTTCCTTTCCCTTTAGCTGGCAGGCACACAAAATGAAATATTTAGGTATTTATCTCACCCCGAACCCTGACGCCCTGTTCCGCTCAAACTTTTTACCTCTTTTAAACACGATTAAAACTGACTTACAAAAATGGTCTCAGATGGCCCATTCCTGGCTGGGGAGGATAGGGGTTATTAAGATGAATATACTACCCAGGCTGCTGTTTCTATTTCAAATGATCCCATTTGGGATACCAATAGGTTTCTTTACAATATTGAGATCGCTGGTTAGTAAATATATATGGAACAGAAAGCGCCCAAGGATTGCCAGACTCCTTCTCAACAGATCTAAACGAGAAGGAGGCCTAGCCTTACCAGACTTTAAAAAGTATTTCCTGGCGATCATCTTAACCAGAATCTCTGATTGGAGATTCCACAAAACATCTAAGCTTTGGGTGGAACTGGAAACTGAGCTAAGTGGCTCTGATCTCTTTACGCAACTATGGGTTCCTTCGAAATGTAGAACCTTATCATCCAAGACCTCTCCGCTCACTCATTCCACCCTTGCGATGTGGGACACTCTCTGCAAAACAAATAATTGGCCTTATAATTCTCCCCTCATGCTACTGACAGGTCATAACTACTTCCCGCCGGGGAACCCAGACCCCAAAACCCATACATGGACCCTGGGAACGGCGACCCAGCTACACCAGGTCACTACCTCGACGGGAATTACCCCCATGAACACAATTCTACAAGACTCGGTGGCTACTCCTATGGATCACTGGAGATAAAGACAACTTGCGGCCTTTGTCCACTCCCTCCCTAAACCCATTAGGCCTCTCACTGAACTGACACCAGTTGAAGTTGCTCTGGCCGAACCACAACCAGTGGAGAGACCTATCTCCCACTTCTATCAAATAATGCAAAAACAAAACTCTGCAGGAGATCCGGCTTTCCTACATAACTGGGAAAAGGAACTTCAGAAAGAACTGTCTCCAACCCAAAAATCCACTATCCTCATAATGTCTCATATTTCTTCCTCGGCCACAAACACAGCTGAAGTAAACTATAAACTCCTAACAAGATGGCACTACACGCCAGCACTTCTTCATAAATACTTCCCTCACATCCCCCCCTATGTTGGAGGGGCTGTGGGGAACATGCGACCCACGCCCACATCTGGTGGTCCTGCCCGCTGATACGACCATTCTGGTTGACCATCCTTCACTGGATCAAAGAGATCCAAGGATACGAGGTTCCTAATGATCCATTCGTTGTATTATTACATTGTACAGGCAAATCAGTAGGGTCATATAGGAAATCTATAACCCCCCACCTTCTTAATGCCGCTAAAGCACTTATCCCCAGATTCTGGAAACAAAAAAATATACCTACTCTACGCCAATGGCTAATGGAAGTTGATCGCATATATTATATGGAGGATCTCACCCTCTCCCTTAGAAATAAATCTGATTATGTTAGAAAAATATGGTCCTGCTGGTTTGTCTTTAAATACACATCTGCATTTGCGGAAATTATGTCAAACCCTAAGTAAACTGTTTTAGAAGGTTAACAGTGCATAACAGGAGTCCGGACCTGGGGCAATCCCCCCCCCCCCCCTCTACCCTCTTCTCCTCCCCCAACCCTACTATTTTTCCTCCATTCTCTCTACACTATTTTCTGGTACTCAACTGTTATTATGTTTCAGATTCTTAATGGTACTCTGTTAATTTATAATCATTATGTGGCCAAGACACGAATATTCATATTATATCTGATAGGACGAATACTCTACTGACAACTTATTAAAAGTCTTGTACACTTTGTGTAACGCTAGTAGTTACAATACCCTTATAACTGCTTGTTGTAATAAGACATAACATGCTTGCCCACCCATATACTTTTTCCTTGTATTGTTTGTAATACATTGTACCGTGTATTTCCAATCTCTATTCCTTAATAAAAACAATAATTAAACAAAAAAAAAAGAAAGGGCATCTGCATTTTTCTGGTTACAACCTGCCCTGTGCTCCACTTTAAAAGTGAAATCTTGGAGCGCCAGGAACCAACGGGTAACCCTTGCATTACGGTCCTTAGCCTGGGCTATGCTTAGGGAGCAAGGTCTGTTATGAGTCGGAAGTGGCACCCCAGCAAGTAGTAGCGTAGAGCCTTTAAGGCCCACTTAATGGGCAAACGCTTTCGCTCCACAATGCTATAATTTTTCTCTGCCGAGGTCAGCTTCCGATTCAAATAGACCACCAGGTGTTTTTCTCCGCCTACCACTGGTGACAAGACAACCCCCAGACCAATACTTGAGGCATCGGTTCGGACCACAAACTCTTTGCTGGAGTCCAGGGCCACTAGCACAGGCTGTTTACACAAGGCCTCCTTCAGACTTTGGAAAGCTGCTTCAGCCTCAGGATTCCACTTAATTGCTACAGAGGAGCTTTCCCCCTTGGAGAGGTCAGTTAAGGGTGCTGCCAATGTAGCAAAGTTTGGGATGAACCTCTGATAATACCCCACCATGCCTAGGAAGGTTCTCACTTGTTTTTTGGTGACAGGAGCAAGCCAGTCTTCAATGGCTTCTACCTTATAGACTTGGGGTTTGATTAGGCCCCACCCAATGGTGTACTCCAGATACCGGGCCTCTTCTAACCCTATCGCACACTTCTTTGGGTTTGCGGTTAATTTGGCATTTCTAGTGGAATTTATGACAGCCTGGACTTTGGGTAGGTGACTTTCCCTATCTATGTTCCAAATAACCACATAATCTAGATAGGCTACAGAATAGCGTTAATGTGGGCTAAGAATCTCATCCATCATCTGCTGGAATGTAGCGGGAGCTCCATTTAATCCAAAGGGCATCCACACATACTGCCATAATACCTCAGGTGTTGCAAAAGCGTTTTTTTTTTCTTTTGCTTCCTCTGTCAGGGAAACCTGCCAATACCCTCTAGTGAGATCAAGAGTGGTTATGTACCTGGTGGGGCCCAATTTCTCCACTAATCAACCCGGGGCATGGGATAGGTGTCTAACACTTCATTACCTTTCCGGAAGTCATTGCAAAATCTGGTTTTGGAACCCATCTGGTTTGGGAACCAAGAATATAGGACTACACCATTCACTTTTAGACTTCTCTATCACCCCAAGGTCGAACATCCTCTGAACTTTCTCGGCTACTGCCTGTCTGTGGGCCTCTGGAATACGCCGCACTCAAACCTTGGCGTCAGGGACAATGTCATGTTTACATTTGTGCAGCCTGGCAACTCTGAGAAGAAGTCTTTATTGCACAGTAGAAACTCTCTCACCTCCTGCTGTTGGGACACCAACATAGACTCAGGTATCTGAACCTCACATCCCTTCCTCTTTCTTTAGTGGCCGTTCACCCAGTGCTAGGAGAGCTTCCCTGTCTTTCCATGCTTTAATGAAATTTACGTGATAAATCTGCTCTTTCTTCCGCCTGTCTGGTCAGTGGCGTCACTAGGGTTGGTGTCACCTGGTGCGGAAAAAATTGGTGTCACCCCCCCTTCACCAACTATAGCCCCCCCTCAGTACAGACCCCCTCCACTAACTGCAGACCCCCCTCTCAGTATAGACCCCCCACTAAGTACAGACCCCCCACTAAGTACAGACCTCCCACTAAGTACAGACCCCCTCTCGCAGTATAGATCCTCCTCACTAAGTACAGACCCCCTCACTAAGTACAGACCCCCTCCATCAGTATAGCCCCCCTCATTGCAGACCCCCCATCTATTAGTATAGCCCCCCTCTATCAGCATAGACCCCCATCTATCAGTGTAGACCCCCTTAGTGCAGACCCCCATCTATCAGTATAGACCCCCCTCAGTGCAGACCCCCATCTATCAGTATAGACCCCCCTCAGTGCAGACCCCCTCTATCAGTATAGACCCCCCTCTATTACTATAGACCCCAGTGTAGACCCCCCTCCATCAGTGCAGACTTCCACTCCCTCATTGCAGACCCCCATCAGTTCACATCCCCCCTCAGTACAGACCCCCCTCCATCAGTGCAAGCCCCCCACAATGCAGACCCCCCTCAGTGCAGACCACTCCCCCTCCATCAGTGCAGACCCCCCTCATTGCAGACTACCCCCTCTATCAGCACACACCCCCCTCAGTGCAGACCCTCCTCAGTGCAGACCCCCCTCAGTGCAGACCACCGTCCCTCCATCAGTGCAGACCCCCCTCCCATAGCATTCCCCCAGCACATGTCTATTTGTATAAAAACTTTACAGACCTCAGAACAGCGCGGGATAGGCACAGCGGCATGTGTCCCTCGGACTCCTCCTCCTCCCCCTCCATAAACAGAGAGGAGGGGGAGGCAGCTTCGGTCTGCTCCGCTGTGCGCAGCGCTGTGTAGGGGTGAGGACTGTGCGGCGTGCGGTGTTAGCGAGCAGTGCCGCTGCCCACAGGTGTCACCCCTCTGGCGGCCCGCACACCCCCTGCCCCCCTGGCAACGCCTGTGTGTCTGGTTGATATACCTTTTAGTTTACCTCCCCAACCTTTTCCAGTATTTCATAGGGTCCTTGCCACTTAGCTAAGAACTTTTCTTTTCACTGTAGGAACTAAAACAAGTACGTGACCCCCTGGATGGAAAGTTCAAACCTTCATCGACCTATTGTACACTCGACTCTGTGCTTCCTGGGCTTGCTGCATGTGTTCTCGAACAAGGGGCATTACCAAGGCAATTCTATCCTGCATTGCTAAGATAAGCTCTATGACACTCCGGTAGGAAGTAGTTTCAGTGTTCCAAGTTTCTTTAGCAATATCCAGCAACTCTTGGGGATACCTCCCATACAGACGTTCAAAGGGTGAATACCCAGTGGAAGACTGTGGTACCTCTCTAATGGCAAGCAAAAGATATGGCAGTAGACAATCCCAGTCTCTCCCATCCTTAGCCACCACCTTCTTTAGCATAATCTTGAGGGTTTTGTTAAACTGTTCTACTAAACCTGTCTCAGGGTGGTAAACTGAAGTATGCAGATGCTTAATATTGAACAATTTGCACAGCTCTTTCATTATCTTTGAATCCCTTGGTCAGTTAGAACCTCTTTTGGGATCCCAGTACAGGTAAACATGTGGAACAACTCTTTGGCAATCGTCTTGGGGGAAGTGTTTCTTAAGGGGACAGCCTCAGGATACTGGGTGACATAGTTCATGACCACTAGAACGTACTGATAGCCTCTAGCAGATTTAACTATTGGCCCTATCAGATCTATGGCAATTTGGTCAAAAGGAACCTGAATCACGAGCAATGGTACCAGTGGGCTACAATAATGGGGCATAGGGGTCACCTTTTGACGCTCAGGGCATGACTCACAATAGTTTCTCTCATCAGTATATATCCAAAGCCAAAAGAAATGCTGTAAAATATGTTCTTTGTTCTTGCCATAGGCCAGGTGACCCCCCAGGGGATGTGTATGGGCCAGGTTCAACACTGTCCACCTATAAGGGCCAGGCACCTCGAGTTGCTCCACAATCTCACCTCGAATTTTGTCAACCCGATACAACATGTCATGGTTAACACGAGGAAACACATTCTCCAGCCCTGGGGCTACCGGGATCCCATTGTTTACTTTCACATTTTTATGGGCTTGTACAAAAGTAGGACCCTGTAACTGGGCTGTCCCAAAGTTGTCCTGAGAGACCTCCTAGCTCCAGGCAACTCTAGTGTCTCACGGGTCACCTCCGGTTCACCCGCACAGATTGCTAGGGGAAAAGACACATTTTCATCAGGGGTCACCCCTACAGCATTTCCATAAATGTTTGGTTTAAAGGGATTGGGGTTCCCCCCTGCAGTCCCACTAGAAAGTCCAGGCTCAGGACTCTTATCCTTCCCACTGCAGAGTTCCTGGAACAGTGGAAAGTCTCTCCCCAGTATTACACTATGCAGTAGAATAGGGGACATAGCCAATAGGATAGGAGACACAGCCACTTCGTGGCAAACAGGTCCTGAGCTGGTTTCAAAGGTCACCAGCGCTGTGGGGTTCTTTTTTTTACAGTCGCCATGCACACATATCACTCCTATCTGACACCGGGTCAGCTGTGCAGGGTCCACACTCCTGGTATGGATCAGGGTGACCATGCTTCCGGAGTCCAGGAGGGCACGTATACTTTCCCCCTTATCTATACAACAGAGCTCGGCATGTCCAGATCATCGACTAGGCCTGAGTGAGCAAACGGGGACATGCATCGGACTACAGTACACTTCATAGGCTCAGGGTTCATGTGACACTTGGCAGCGATGTGACCACACTCACTGCACTGCCAACACTGAAGATGCCCACGGGTTCCCCTGGGTCTTCCCAGACGGGGTCTTCCAACAGAGGGTGACCCTCCGACCACTCTCGCCGGCCTCTCAGGACTTCCCCTTTTCAGCTTGACCAGCTGTAATACTAAGGTTGACCGGGTGACCACAGGAGGAGGTCTTTTGACCGTTGGGGATCTTGAAACTGCAGACCCAGCAACCAGGTTCTCTGCCGCAAAGTAGCATTTCACCAGAACATCCTTTGAATCAGATTGCTTCACCCACCTCTGCAACTCAGAAGGTAGAGCTCTCAGGTCCATTGCAACTCTCTCAGCTATTTGGGGCCCTGTGAGTATGTCAGGCTGCAGCCACCATTTGACCAGGTTGACTAGGTCTTACATTTGGGAGCGGGGGGATCCATCTGTGTCAGGTCACCTAGAGGCTGGGTGACAGATGCACACTGTTGGGATCAGGAGTGCACCGCAAGGTAGTGGACCCTACGGCTGACTGCTGCGGACTGAACCCTGGGAGGTCCAGGAAGCAGGTCTACTGGATCACTGACACAGATCCCACTGGGAGCTAGAGCATAGATTCCCCAGGTCGCGGAGTCTAAGAGCCAGCAGGTGTTCACCAGAGCCTTTAATGGTAAGGATGGACTGCGCTGCAGTCTGGCTCCAAGTCGCGGCCCCCAGGGTCTCACAGCTCACGGTAGACTACAGGAGAAGAGGAAGGAGGCAGCAGGCTGGAACAACAAGGAAAGTAAGGGACAAGCCAAGGTCCGGGCCACAAGCAGACAAGGACAACAGAGT
Organism: Aquarana catesbeiana; assembly: GCF_042186555.1. Lineage (NCBI taxonomy): Eukaryota > Metazoa > Chordata > Amphibia > Anura > Ranidae > Aquarana > Aquarana catesbeiana. Next base: position 155,017,074 of record NC_133336.1, read on the forward strand.
ACACGCCAAGGTTCAGGGTCACAGGCAAACAGGGATGGTCGGGAACACGCCAAAGGTCAGGGTCACGAGCAGACAGGAATGGTTAAGAACAGGCCAAAGTCAGTAACAGGAATCAGATGTAGGAAACACAGCAAGTACACACAGAGGCTAACACACAATGGTTGATCAGCACTGCTGGCTTGCAGTGCACAGGTTAATATAGGATTCCCTGATAGGGCCTGGGGTGGGGCCATGCTTAGAGGAGAGGTTACAAAAGCAGTCAGGTGAGGGTCAGCTGGTCTCTAGAGATGAACACATGGAGACAGGTATGCTGATCGACAAACTCTATTGCATAACCATGACAATCTGCCTTGAAACTCCAGTTGTGTGCTCACTGCGCTCTCACTGCCGTGATGACCCCCAGATGCCACAAGATCTCAGCTTTTTGTTTGTCAGAATCTCGGGCATCTTTCGAGACAAGTCAAAGTAGGATTTTTGTGAGTTCCCTGTCAACAGTGGTGCCACAAACTCAGCCCAGCGGTCTTTACACCAGACCTGTCCCTCAACAGTTCTTTGGAAGGTACATAGGAAGGCCTCCACATCATCCCGGGATGTCATCTTTTGAAGAAGGTCAATTTTTGTGCCTGGCAGGGTGTCACTAGGGGACCCTGTGGAAACTATTGCAGTCTGGGCTAGAATCCGCTGTAGGACTTCAGCTAAAGCCTGTCTGTCTTTCTTGGCTGCCTGAGCCAAGGCAGCCACTTGAGTCCCAGTTGTCTGTGCCAAGGCAGTCACTTGAGCCTCAGTGGCCTGAGCCAGGGCAGCCACGGGTTGCTGGCTAGTTGCTTGAGCTTGCTGCTGTTGAGTAGCCAACATTCTATTAGCTTTCTTGTTGTTGTGCAGCAGCTTGCTGCTGTTGAGCCAGAACTTTCTGAAAAGTCTGTTGCTGTGCAGTATTACTTTGGAGCAAGGCCATTATCAAGTCCTCCATGCTACAGATTCACAATTACACTGCAGTACATTGTGCCTTTTAGGTTGTATAGACACACACTGCTGTCCTTTTAACACCGTTGACACAACGTTAACACAGCTTATCTCAATGCAGTCTTTTAAAAACAGGTACATAGTGTAGCCAACAAACTTGCCTTTCAGCAAGGATTAGTAGAGGGATTGCCCGCATCCTTCACCAATTGTGGGAGGTTAGCTTCAAGTGGAGAGTTCTCAGAGAAGTAATCCAGCCATGTGCAAGATTAAGGGCTTCCTACCTATGTTTAGTTGGTCAGCAAATACAGCAAACGGAAAAGGATTCTCGTGCAGGGGGTAGAAAACATAGTCCCAAAGCAAAAGTCCATCAAAACAAATGTAAGCCTCCTGGCTAATAAATAGACCTCTCTGGGTCTGCTCCCGTCCTGCAGGCATGTTCCCTCACAGCCTGCTTCTCTTCTCTCAGCACCACACTGTTTAAACCAGGTAAGGCAGAATTATACCCCAGGGAGCAAGGTGAGGACAGTACTTAACCCCTGGCTGCCTAAAGACCTTTTACCACTGCCACCCATTTACCTTAAGAACCTCAAGATTCTGGGTGGTAGATACACACCATCTATCACTAACAGGGGCTGTCTGTCACATATGTTACACCCATATTCAGGATGTAACATGATTACCTTAGTTAAGTATATCTCTTGATTTAAAACAGTCAGCCCTATTTGATCTTAGCATAAATTAGCATTTCAAGGACTTATGATCAGGTGGACACACAATGATGTCTGCTCCTCACCCAAAGGACAATAGTGTAACTTATTTACTATGCAGACAACAGACCAAAAGATGTTAGTCTTTTGAGATACAGAAAACAGTAACTAGGCCCACATCTCATGATTAAACCCAAAAATATTAAGTACACACGTTCCTATAACAATATTCATACATATACACCCATATACACATACATATATATGTGTATATATATATATATATATATATATATATATATATATATATATATATATACACACACATAAAACAGGGCATGGTAATTTAATTAGAAAGTCCTCACAATGGTTACCTTGAAGCTCCTTGATATACTGTAAATATTAATTTCAGCATCACACTTCCCGCCCAAGGACATCATATGACATCTTTGACTTTCAGTGGGGATATCTGAATGATGCCTGCAGCTACAGGCATCATTCAGGTATCATCTTTTAGAGCCGGTGATTCTGTGCACCACCAGTTCCACCACTTGATCGTTCTTACAGGCGATGGGAGGGGACATCCCCCCTCCCGCCACCCTCTGGTGCTTCTCAAGGCTCTCCCGTGCCATCGGGGACCCAGAGAAAGAATCGGCCGCTGCTGGATGATGAGCATAGAGATTTCCAGTGACCAGATGGTCACCAGTCATCTCTTTGACCGTTGGAGGCCCGGGCACGACGTTATGACGTCACGTCCGACCCGCGGTTGTAAACAAAGCAGCTGGAAAGCATAAGATTGTTAATTTTTTTTTGATCTGATGCTTTTCAGCCTGAAGGAGGGATGTGGGGTCTTATAGACCCCATATATCTCCATAAAGAGGACTTGTCATGCACTATTCCTATTACAAGGGATGTTTACATCCCTTGTAATAGGAACAAAAGTGATCAAAAAAATAAATTTAAAGAGAAAGTGTAAGAATAAAAAAAAAATAAAATAAATGATAAAAAAAAAATTTAAAGTGTCCCCATCCCCGTGTGCTCGTGTACAGAAGCGAATGCACACGTAAGTCCCACCCACATATGTAAACGCCGTTCAAACCACACATGTTAGGAATCACCACGTGCATTACAGCGAGAGCAACAATTCTAGCACTAGACCTCCTCTATAACTCTAAACTGGTAACCTGTAAAACAATTGAAAGCGTCGCCTTTGGAGATTTTTAAGTACCGAAGTTTGGTGCCATTCCATGAGTGTGCACAATTTTTTTTTTTTCCAAATAACATTTTATTTTGAATTTGTATTACAAGATTACATAAAATGCAATGAGTAATAAAATTTAAGAAAGGATGAGGAAAAGGAGAGGAAAAGGAGGGGGAAGGGGGGGGTAGGTAATAGAGGCCATATATGAAATACTCCCTCTCATCCTTCCCCCACCACTGTGCAAAACCATATAAGTCATTTAAACATTTAATGTAAAGAAAAAAGGAGGGGGGAGAAGAGTAGAAAGGTAAAGAAGAAGGGGGGGGGTGGTTGTTATAGTGACTTGTTTACTTGTCAAGGTGGGTCCTCCCGGAGGTGCCACAGTTCCCATATTTTATTATGTGCTTCCAGCCTGTCCTGTATTCTGGCCGTCATCCGCTCCATCAACTCCACATCTTTAATCCTGGCGTATAGGGCTTCAGGAGTGGGGGGGGAAGTTTTTTTCCAATGTAGGGCGACAAGACATCTCGCCGCTGTAAGAATATGGCGCATTAATTTTTTATATGGCTTAGTGATTTTTAGTTGTAGGACCCCTAGAAGGAAGGATTTGGGAGTCATGGGGACCTGTATTTCCAAAAGACCGGTCAGCAATCGGTGTACCTCGGCCCAGTAGGGAGTGATCAGTGGACAGCTCCAATATATGTGGAGGAGTGTTCCCTTTTCTTTCTGACAGCGCCAACAGCGGTCGGAACTGGTGGGATATATGGCATGAAGGGTATCCGGAGTCATATACCAGTATAGGATTATTTTATAAGCGTTTTCTTTGTATAGCGTACAAAGGGAGCTTTTCGCCGCCTGGGTCCATATCGTCTGCCATTGTTCCATTGGAAGTTCCTCCTCGAGGGCCTTTTCCCATTTGATCATATAAGCATGTTTACCCTTGGTTTCTAATGGGTAGGCATTTATTATTTTGTAAATATCAGAGATTAGGCCCTTCTGGGCTGTGCCTCCCATAATCAGGTTTTCGAAAGGCGTTGGAGGGGAGAACTGTAGGTCAGACGCTATGGACAGGGCATAATGGCGTATTTGCAGGTAGCTGTAGAAGGCTTGACGTGGGAGGCCATATTTGGTCTGGAGATCAGAGTATGGCAATAGCCTGCGGGTTCTAGGGTCTACTATGTGTCCATAGTGGAAAAGGTTCCGTGACGACCACGGGTGAGACATCTGGCGAGTGAGGCTGTCTGGGATTTTGGGGTTGCAGATAAAAGATGTTAAGACCGATTTTTCTGAGGACAACTCATGTTCATGTGATATTTTATTCCACAGTCGACGAAGATGGGACACGGCTCCCAGTAGGCGCCCAGGGGGGACCTCTGCCCCCGCGTTCCATAGTAGGTTATTAGGGTGGGTTGGAGCTAGCCATATTTTTTCAATCTCCGTCCACCTATTATAGGACCGTTGAGTAAACCAGGAGGCTATAGCTCGCAATTGGGTAGCTTGGTAATATTTAATGAGATTGGGGAACGCGAGACCCCCGTCTGAGCGTGCCGCCATCATCACCGACCGAGGGACCCTATGTCTCTTGTAGTTCCAGGTAAATTTAAAAAGGTCAGATTGCAGTTTACTCAGGTGGTTGCGGGGGACAGGGATGGGTAGAGTCTGGAAAAGGTAGAGTAGTTTTGGGAGGATTGTCATCTTAATCGATGCGATCCGACCTAGCAGGGAAATGTGGTGTTTTTTCCAGGATGTCAGTAGGGCTCTGATGGAACGGTATATGGGGGGGAAGTTTTCCTGATATAAAGTGTTGAATTTTGTAGTGATATGTACCCCTAGGTATTTTAAGGAGGTGGTTTTCCAGTGATATGTGAAATTTGCTTTCAGATGTGTCGTTTCCGTGTCCGAGATGTTGATTGGGAGGGCCTCTGACTTAGAGGTGTTAATTTTATAGCCCGACAGGGCACCGTATCTGTCCAACTCTGCGTGTAAGTTTGGTAAGGAAATTCTAGGTTGGGTTAGGGTGAGGATCACGTCGTCCGCAAACAACGAGATCTTGTACTCCCGACCTCTAACGGGAATCCCCCTAATGTCCTGATTACCTCGGATAGATGCCGCTAGGGGTTCGACACACAGCGCGAATAATAGGGGTGACAGTGGGCATCCTTGGCGTGTGCCATTTGTTATCGAGAAAGCAGGGGAAATGGCGAAGGGAGTTCTGACTTGTGCGGAGGGATTTGTATAAAGGTGTTTTATGGCTCTCAGGAACGGTCCTCGAAATCCCACGTGTTGTAATGTGGCGAACAGGAAGGGCCACCCAAGTCGGTCAAAGGCCTTTTCAGCATCCAGGCTGAGTAGCAAAGTCGCCGTTTTCTCCCTATTCGCCACATCCACCAGGTCAATCACCTTCCTAGTGTTATCCCCTGCTTGCCTAAGGGGGACAAAGCCCACCTGGTCCTTGTGAATCAGGGATGGGAGAATCATGTTCAACCGGAGTGATAGTAGTTTAGTGAAAATTTTTAGGTCTGAGTTCAGCAGAGCAATGGGTCTATAGTTGGCACATAGGGTGGGGTCTTTTTCTGGTTTAGGGATCAGAGTGATATATGAACGCTGCATATCTGACGGGATGGGGGAGTCTCGATAAAAGGCATTGAAGAGTTTACACATATGGGGTAAGAGGATGGGGAGGGTGGCTTTGTAATATTCGTAGGGAAGCCCATCTGGGCCGGGGGCTTTGTGTGACGGGAGAGTTTTTATAGTCTGTTCTATTTCCTCTTCAGTGATCGGCATGTTTAAGGTGGCCAGGTCAGAAGTTTGGAGCTTTGGGACTCCACTCTCCGCCAAATAGTGCTGCATTTGGCGGAGGAGGTCTGGGGGGGCAGGATTACTTGGGATATTGGGGTTATTGTAGAGGTCTTGGTAGTAGTCTGCAAAGGTATCGGCAATGTCTTTGGGGTGGGATAATAGAGAGCCTGATTTATTCTTAATTTGGTGTGGAATGGATGTATGAGAATTATCGCGTAGTTTTTTCGCTAATAGGGAGTGTGCTTTGTTGCCTTTATCGTAGTATAGTTGTCTTAGTCTGATGATGGCTTTTTCCACCCGCCCCATTGCCAAGTCGCTCAGGGTTGTTCGCAGTTTTACGACTTTTTTAAGGAGGGTTAGGGTTGGGGACCGTTGTAGTTGGGTTTCTAAAGCCCTAAGTTCTTTTTCAGTTTGGAGTTTTGTGGCCAGAGCGTCTTTTTTCATAGCAGAGGACAATGCCATGCATCTGCCTCGGATCACAGCCTTGTGGGCTTCCCATAGTGTGGATGTAGATATGCCAGGGGTGTCATTTTCTTCGAAATAGTGAGTTAAAGTGGATATTAATTCCGCTTTCGATGGGGTGTGTTGAAGGAGGAATGTGTTTAGTTTCCAATTGTATGGTCTACTGGTAGTGGTACCTAATTCCAACTTAAGTGAAATAGGTGCGTGGTCAGACCATGAAATCGGCAATATCTGTGCTTCTTTTGTATGTCTAAGTGCAGTATTATTTACGAAGAAGTAATCGATGCGTGAGTGTGTTTGGTGGGGGGCCGAGTAGAACGTGTATTGCCGATCGCCAGGGTGGAGGGCCCTCCAGGCATCAAAGAGAGCATAACGTCTAGAGAGTCTGCGGAATAGCTTCGAGTCCCTCAGGGCACGAGCCGGTACTGTCCTGGGGCCCACCACCTGGCGATCCGCCGTTGTGGAGTGGGTTAGATTGAAGTCTCCCCCCACTACTAATAGTTCATGTTCAGATTTAAAGAGTCGGGTAAATACTTTAGTCAGGAAGTTATATTGTTTAATATTGGGGGCATACAGGGTGCAGAGAGTGAGTGCCTGTTTTTGCCACTGTCCTTGAACAATGACAAAGTGGCCATTTGGGTCGCTATATTGTGCCGTACATTTAAAGGGAGATCCATTTTTAATGAGGATGGCGACCCCTGCTCGTTTATGTGGGCCTGAAGAGTGGTATATTTGGGGGAAATGTTTGGAAGCAAATGAAAATGAGCCCCCCTAGTGTGCACAATTTTAAAGCATGACATGTTTACTCGGCTTAACAGCATCTTTCACATTATATAAAAAAATTGGGCTAACTTTACTGTTTTGTTATTTTTTAATTCATGAAACTGTTTTTTTCCCCAAAAAAAGCGTTTGAAAAATTGTTGCGCAAGTACCGTTCGACATAAAAAGTTGAAACAATCGTCATTTTATTCCCTAGGCTGTCTGCTAAAAAAACATATATAATGTTTGGGGTTCTGAGTAATTTTCTAGCAAAAAAATAATGATTTTTACATGTAGGAGAGGAGTGCCAGAATAGGCTACTGCTAAACTGTTCCCATGTTTCTCCGAAACGCACCTGTCTCTATCCTGGATAGATTTTTGTGTGGGCAATGCTCTTATGCTTGGTCAGATTTCTAATACTGTATATCATACACGAGGAGTATCAGACCACTCTCTGTTTGTTGCGGAGCTTGCGGTCCACCCTCCGACCAACCTTCTTTGGAGTGCCCTGGAAACTTAACGCCTACTGGCTGCAATTGTTTCCCTCGCATGACAGTATTGAGCGCCAGATTACAGTATTGTTTCACGATCATGACTCCTACGAGGTCCCTCTTTGAAAATGGGAGACATTTAAAACTGTACTTAGGGGGATCTTTATTGCTGAAAAAAGAGATAATCTGAACTCCTTTCTCATATGGAGTGTGACAGACCTAGCCGGGAAAGAGACTTTTGGAGGGGACTGTATGCTAGCCTCTTGCCGATCGATCGGGGCCCTTGCATTTGGGGGAACGGTGCTCTTTGTTAGCTGTATGCCTGGGGACTCTTGAGGTGGTATTACTGTGGATTCGGGTCCTGGTCCCCCAGGACACACAGACTCTGGGGACCCTGGATTTGCCATATTGGAAAAGTGGCTGATTCATAATGCTGGGACAGATACTGTTAGGAGATGCTGATGTAAATTCCAACACCTGTCTGTCTATTTTCTGCTAAAATGTGTATTGTAAATAAGTCTATACTATGGGATCTAAGAGTCATTAGATCCCCATTGTTATTTGTGTTAATTAACTCTGCTATTGTGTGAAGAAGAGTCTATGTTGATTGTTATAATGTTGATTGGATTTTCTGAACTACAAGACGGCCAGTCTGGCCTAACGGTCATGTCTGAGTCATCTAGGCTGTCTAAAGGGATTAGTTAATTAGCTCATGTTAATTAGGTTAATTAGGTTACAGCTGTATTGTTAGAGTAATATGAGCAGTGACCTCCACTTTGAGTGTATAAAAGCCTGTATTTTGCAATAAAGGATATTCCTGTTTGAACTTACATACAGCCTGCCTGGTGTTTGTTCTGAGCTATCACAACTGGACTAGAACGGCACAGAGCTGTAGTTCTAGTCCCGGAGCAATCAGATGGTGTGATCTTCAATCTGATTCAATAGCTGCAGAGGAGTGTCAGGAGAGTGGAACCGAGCGAGCAAGGGGCTTGTTACATGGAGATTCAGATTAAACAGTTTAAATTGGTTTATATTGTTCAGCCGACTGATTCTGCTTGGGGGGCCTGGATGTCGGCCCAATATTCTCTGGATCCTCTGCGGGCCTCCACTACGGAACAAAAATTGTCCTTTAATAAAGCTGCATTTTTTTTGAGGAGGGGCCACCTTCTGGCAAAGATTGTCCAATCACAACAGGCAACTCCCCAGCCATAAAAGTTATCTGGAGTAAATCCGGTAGAAATGTTAATTCTCCCAAATTAATTATGAAAGTGTTAACGGACTTGTATGCTTCTCTTTATCAACCACAGAGGTCACAGTCCTTAGAGGACCTTTCTCACTATATTGAGGAAATTTCCCTCCCTACCCTGACGGCTGCCCAAAGGGGAAAATTGGATGCTCTTATTACTTTGGCAGAGCTACAGAGGGCGACTAGCTCTTTTCCAATCTGTAAGGGCCCTGGTTATGATTGCATCCCGATCGAAGTGTATGTTAGATATGGATAGTTAATTTTGCCACCATTGCTAAAGGTGTTCAATGCCTCATTAAAAGGGTAAAGACCCCTTTAGACCCAGGCTCCTATAGACCAATCTATTTGCTCCAGAGCGATGTAAAACTCTTGGCAAAAGTCCTGGCCCTTAGGCTGAATGAGGTCATACAGTCAGTGGTACATCAGGACCAGGCAGGCTTTATGCCCAAAGTCAACAGCAGTCAACCTGCAAAGACTATTTATTAATATACAGAACCCCGCATATAAAGTGGGTAGCTGAGCCTTACTATTCCTTGATGCTCACAAAGCATTTGATAGGACTATCTCTGGCTGGTCCTGACCAAATCTGGTTTTGGAACACAGTTCATCTCCTGGGTCTGCCTCCTTTATAGTGCAGCAACTGCATCCATAAGAGTCATGGATAGAGACTCATCTTCATTTGCTTTGGGCAGAGGCACTAAGCAAGGCTGCCCCCTATCTCCACTGCTCTTTGCGCTCGCCATTGAGCCATTAGCTGCCATCATATGAGCTGATCCTCTAATTACGGTGTTTTGCTATGGTGAAATTCACAAAAAAAAAATCATGCTGTATGTAGACGACATGTTACTATTGCTAGGGGACACGACTCTGTCTTTGCAAGCAGTCATGTCTACTGTCCTAGACTTTGGTCAACACCCCGGACTGACAGTCAATTGGACCAAATCAGCACGGCTCCTACTGGACTGTGATTCCACACAGCCTATTTCTCCTGCTTGTCCCATATCTATCACAGTTAAATTTAAATATTTGGGGTTTTATGTGACTTCCTCTCCCTTAGATTATGGATCACTGAACATTTCCCCCCCCCACTTAACAAATTCAAGTCAGCTACTCTACCCAACTCCACTACTGTCGTTCCTTGGCGCTCGCCATTGAGCCATTAGCTGCCGTCATATGAGCTGATCCTCTAATTATGGTGTTTTGCTATGGTGAAATTCACAAACAAAAATCATGCTGTATGTAGACGACATGTTACTATTGCTAGGGGACACAACTCTGTCTTTGCAAGCAGTCATGTCTACTGTCCTAGACTTTGGTCAACACCCCGGACTGACAGTCAATTGGACCAAATCAGCACTGCTCCTACTGGACTGTGATTCCACACAACCTATTTTTCCTGCTTGTCCCATATCTATCACAGTTAAATTTAAATATTTGGGGTTTTATGTGACTTCCTCTCCCTTAGATTATGGCTCACTGAACATTCCCCCCCTACTTAACAAATTCAAGACAGCTACTCTACCCAACTCCACTACTGTCATTCCTTTAAAAGCATTTAGAATAGTGAATTCTATCTTTAGAACTCTGCTATGGGGAAAGCGCATACCAAGAATTAAATTGGAGCATTTACAATGGCCCAAGGATGGGGAGAGCCTAGCCCTTCCTAACCCCTGGCTCTACTATATAGCAGCACAGTTGCAGCAGTTAATCGGCCTCAGGTTTGCTATTACACATTCTGCTGAAGACCACACTCCCTCCACGACCCGTATTATGCTTGCCCATATCCAGAGAGACTCATTTTCAGAGGGTCTTGAGTCCCTTAGCTTTGCTAAAGCCTAATAAACTCCCACCGACATACGGTCTCATTGTAAAAAATATGGAACAAAGCTAAATACCTACAGCACGTTACTGTGTATGCGAAGTATAACCCAATATGTCGCACTGATAACTATCCAGAGCTAGCCAAGATAGTACATGGAGCTCGGTGGAAGATGTATGAGATAGAGAATATGTCCCAGATCTTTGAGGATGGTGTTCTGGTACCTTTTGCCTGCAAGCCATATAATTGATACCTGCCCATATACATTTTTACTATCTGCAATTACGGCATGCAGTCAGGGCACAGGGGGAAATGTAGGAATGGCATTTATCTTCCACCGTTATTTTTAACTTAATTCAAATGGCTGAAATCTCTAAAGGTTTTTCTTTCACAATGCTATAGCATGTTGTTGTCCGAATTCCAAAAAGGCCATCCTAGCAAGGCAACTTCACTCTGGGAGCGAGACCTGGGTCCAATGTCAGGTGACCAATGGGAGGAGGCATATCAGGCTGTGGTAACCTGCTCGTTAATGTGACCCAGAAGCTCTCTCAACTTTATATTCTCCTACAATCTCATTACACTCCTCTAAGGCTTTATAAGATGTGATAGGGTAAAGAGCCACATTGCCATAGATGCTAAAGGGACCATGGTGATTTGAACCATCTATTATGGCATTGCCCTAAACTACATCTCTACTGGAGACAGGTTATAGACACATTAAATATGGTATTTAGGGTACAATTATCCCTATTTATTTAAGGTACCCATATAGCGCTGTCAATTTATGAAGCGCTCCACACATACATCGCACACTTACATTGGTCCCTACCCTCAAGGAGCCCACAATCCAAGGTCCCCAACTCACATTCATATACTAGGGACAATTTTGGACAGAAGCCAATTAACCTATCAGCATGTCTTTGGAGTGTGGGAGGAAACCAAAGTACCCTGAGGAAACCCACGCAGGCACAGGGAGAACAAGCGAACTCCAGGCAGGTAGTGTCGTGGTTAGGATGTGAACCAGCAACCCTTCTTGCTGCTAGGCGAGAGTGCTACCCACTACACCACTAGGAGTATGTGGGCATGGATACCTGTATTTGATAATGTCTCTGTAATTAATGCTTTTGGCTATGTAAGTGGCTGCAACCTTCATTGTATTGCCTTTTTTTTGTTTAGACTGCTATGATGTCTGTTTATTACAATAAACATTTTTCTGATTAAAAAAAAAAATCCCTTAGTTTATTAATCTTGAACAATGCCAGAAACATTCTACAAAAAGGGTCTAGTCCATCTGAGTAAATAGTGAAATGTGAGTAAATATTTTCCTCAGCCATAAAACTGGTTAGTTTGTTAATGGCTTGCAAAATAGAAGAGGATATGTGATTGTCTTTCCAGTTGAAAGTGTTCATCTTGTCCGAACCAGTTTCACTTTAGAAAGGATTCCTCTTTATAGGTGGGGTTTGCGGAAAAATTATAATCAATTCCAAAGGGGAAAATTAAATAAAAATAAAAAAAATGAAAATAAATATGAATGAAAGCAGAACTTAACTCTCTCAATAAACATTACCTATTTTTAAAGAGAAGTATGACAAAACGTTTTTGGTCATACTTCTCTTGTGGGTGACAGGGGTGCACTTACTTTTTAGCGGGCTAAAGTCCGCTGACGTCACAGAGCCACTCGAGACTCTGAAAGGATTCCAACCATATTGTCAGGATCCACCCGGCTCCCTGTGCAAAGGAACAGGGCTGAACTGTTGCTCAATGTCCATCCAGAGTTTAAAATCTCCATGTCTGCACCAATCAAATACTCTGCAAATATGGGCAGCTTGATATTTAAATGCATCCGGGACAGCTATTCTGCCATAGCATTTAGGCAACGTCAGAAGGCGTCTACAGAGTCTAGGTTCTTTATGAGCCCATATAAACTTGGTAAAAAGATTTCTTGTGAAAAAAAAACTTTGGTAAAAAGAGCACTAATTTGGCAAAAGAAGACCGCAGGAATGGAAATAGATAATGCCTGAAAAAGATACACAAACTTTGGTAGAATACCCATTTTAATAATGTTACATCGACCAAACCAAGAATGCAAACCTTGTTGCCACTTATCTTAGCCCGGGTTCACACTATACCGGGCTGCGGATCGCACAGGAGCGCTGTGCGTCCCTGTTGCCCGTTTCAGGGACGAATCAATGCCGATTCTATGCCTGAATTCGGCCCTGAAACGGAGCCAAAGACGCACAGCGTTTTTGTGCAGTGCGCTCCGCAGCCGCCCCGGAGATATGTGAACCGGCTCCATAGGGAGCCAGTCACATTCTCCTACTATGCGAATCAGATGTGGGGAAACGCACATCTAATTCACATAGGTGTGAACCCAGGCTAAGAGAGAACGGACTGAACTAAGCAAAGATGGAAAGTTCAATGCAAAAGTATCGGCTAAGTTTGAAGAAATATATGTGCCAAGTACTTTAATGCAGCAGACGCCCATTTAAAGTTGAAGTTAAGTTGTAAGGTTCAGTGCAAAGGAGGAGGCAAGGCAACACCCATAACCTCAGATTTAGTATAATTTATTTTCAGGTTTGATAAGGCTCCATATTCATAAGATTAGGCAATGATACGTGTGGATTAGACATAGAAAAGAGCAAATATCTGCATAGGCCGAAACTTTATGGTTAAGATCTCCTACTTGTATCCCCGAAATATCGGAGTTTTACAGAATTTTGTTCACAAAGGACTCTAAAGTAAGGGCAAATAACAAGGGTGAGAGGACAACCCTGATGGGTGGATTTGTGCCGCTCCAAAAAATACCAAGAACTAAGTGATCAGTGGTCACCTGCAGCATCAAACCAATGCTGCAGCATAGAGGTGAGTATACATATTTGTTTTTTAAATACCCTGAACGTCCTACCCCGAAACGTCTAATGTAATCCTTATGCTGTTAACCTTAGTACATAGATGGTATTATATTGGTTTTAAACTTTTTTTTTTACATTTTCCTCAGTTGCTTCCTGGTTTCTGGTCCTGGCCAAAATAATGTCATACATCCCATAAATCTTCACGGGCATTTTTCTTTTATTGGGAGGAGAGGCTTTCTCCACAAAGCACACATTTCTGCCTCTATGCCTGAGCTAATGGCAGATGGATTCCAGGAAATAAATGCTACATGAATTTATCTGCTCTTACTCAAGATGGCCTTGGCTAGAAATGCTAGGTGAAGGGGGGTATTTTTCAAAGTGATTTCTCAACATAATAAAGCATGGATTGATGAGTGAGTTTACTTTAAATATAAAAAATGAAGTAAAGCGTTTTTAGTTTGTGGTGCTCAGATACAGTTAAGTTAAGCTGTAAACAATTGCTTTGGTCCAAAGGAGGTGTACAGACCTGAGAGCTAAAGTGGTTAAAATAAACCCTCTCTGACCTCAGTAGCTGCATACACTGTGGTGCAATTCATCATAATGTCACAAGGCAGGGTTGCCAAGCGTCAGTAAATTCATGGACAGTTTGTAAAATGCCATGATTTTTACATCTGTCCATGAATGTCCATTACAGACATGCAGTTTGCATGTCAGTAATGGACATTCACAGATAGATGTAAAAATCACAGATTTTACAAACTGTCTGTGAATTTACTGACGCTTGGCAACCCTGGCACACAGACATTTGACAATGAATTACTCAGTGGTGCCTGCAGCTATGAGTTCAGTGAGGCCTTGTTTTAACCATTTCTTGACCACACTATAGCCGAATGATAGTTTCAGCAGGGTTGTCCTGTTTTGGGAGGGTGTCTATTGATGTCCTACCTGGGACTACATGTCCCATGAGGCATTGTAAAACTCCGACATTCACAGACATGACAAGGCATGATTGGAATTGTAGTTCCTGAACAACTGGAGGCCCATAGTTTGGAGACCCATGTACCAGAACCATGCCCCCCGTGGCCTGCTGTGGCGCGCATCGGTCGCTCTCTGGGATTGCTGTGTCCTTCAGACACAGCTGATCACAGATTGGGGTGAAGGACCAATCACAGCGTCCCTTTACTACATGATCAGCTGTGTCCAATCGCAGCTGATCACAGTGTAAACAAACTTGCCGGTTATCGGCATTCCTTTCCTCACGTGCTGTCACAGCATAAGGAGAGGAGAGCCGGTAACTGGCAAGTGTGACAGGGGACATCTACACTGATCATCAGGGCACTGATCATCAGTGTCCTGATAATCAGTGTAGCCCCAACAGTGCCCAACAGTGCTGCCTATCAGTGCGGTCTCATTATTGCCACCTATCAGTGTCCATCAGTGCCGCCTTCAGTCCGGTTCAGGTGCGATTTAAGTTTCAAATTCGCACCTGAACCGCTGAATGGAAATCGCACCGGACTCTACAAAGAAACCGGCCCTGCATATATATGCGAACCCAGCCCTAAAGTGGAATCACCTACGATAATAAGTCCTTCTGTTTTAAAGTAGAACTCCAAGATTTTTTTTTTTTTGCCCCCCTCCCCCCCTGTACAAAAACTAAAATTAAAATATTTGAAATCTCTACTTATTCTCTCCACGCTCTAGTGATGTCTTCAACTTCCTCCTCAGTGCTGTGCCAACGGTCCTCTTTGGACAGAATGACACTTGCATCACATTGCCTATTTCCTTTGAATTGGGGGTACATAATAACATGCAGGCTGGACACACAGTACTCCAAGACTGCATGGTTTTCACATGTTATACACATAACTCAGCTCTGAAAGAATGCCCATCCTCAGCTGCTGCCAGAGGAAAGAGATAAGGCTGCTGTGATGTCACTGGAGTGGCTATATGTCAAAAGAAAAAAAGGTATGTATAGGGTTTTTTTAACCACTTCAGCTCCGGAAGATTTCACCCCCTTCATGATCAGGCTATTGTTTGCTGCACTATTTCAACTGGCGATTGTGCGGTCCTACATCACTGTACCCAAATCAAATTTAAATATTTTTTTGACACAAATAAAACTTTCTTTTGATGGTATTTGATCACCACTGGGTTTTTTTATTGTTTGTGATCTAAAAAACCAATTTTTTTTTTTAAAAACCCAATATTTTTTACTTTCTGCTATAAACCATTATCCATAAAAATAAAAAAAATTGATTTCTTCATACATTTTGCCCAAAATGTATTCTGCTACATGTTTTTGATAAAAAAAATCCCAATAAGTGTATATTGATTGGTTTACGTAAAAGTTATGGACCCTACAAGCTTTTTATTTAAAAAAAAAAATGTATACTACTAATGGCGAGGATCAACGACTTATAATGGGACTGCAATACTGCAGAGAGCAATCTGACACTAACTGATGCTGGGGGGAATTGACTAACTGCCACTGACATCACCAGTGACATTAATACAGTGATCAGTGATAATACTATACACTGTCACTGTCCTAATGACACTGGCTGGGAAGGGGTTAACATCTAGGGCAATCAAGGTGTTAAAGTGGTTGTGCTGTGTTCTCTGCCTGTCAGTTGCTAGTATGTGTGTGTGTGAGCCGATCTCCCCATCCCTCCCCTCCTGCCGCTATTCTGTGTTGCTGTAAAGTCACAGAGCACAATTACTGGTATCCGCTATGTTATAGCAAGCTATACAGTACAGTCTTTGTGTTTTTTTTTTAATTCTGCTACACTGTGAAATAAGTTGTTTAGCTTTATAATAAAAAAAACACACACTGCACTGTATAGCTTGCTATAACAGAGAGGATACCAGTAATTGTCCTCAGTGACTTTACAACTACTTTAAAGTGGTTGTTAAGCCACTTGCACAACTTTGTATAATTCTCTTTGTTTGCTATGCCTGTGTGCCTCTGTCTGTGTTTTTTTTTTAAATGCTGTGCATACCTGATTTCAGCGTGATGCTCAGCGATCACGTGACCGGCCTGCTCACTCCTCTCCCTGTCCAATGGCTTGAGCGGGAGGGGCTGAGATTCCCCCACTGACATCACTCGGGAGGGGAGGAGGAGAGAATGAGCCAGCTGGTCACATGATCGCCGAGCAGCACACTCAATTCAGGTAATTTTTTTTATAAAACACATAGAGGCACACAGGCTTAGCAAACAAAGGATGTGTTATTAACAGTTATTTCAGCAGTGGAGGGGGGGGGCATGACACAGAGCTGACAGGCAGCAAGGGGAGGGGGGGAGGACACAGGAAACAGTGAGCAGCCGTGGTCAGTTTACAGGGGAGAGGGCAGAACCAGGCAGGATCAATCAGGTAGTTCAGGTGATAGAAGGGGCAAAATTGCACAAGCACTATGCTTTATAACATGCTTTAAGGGAACAGGATCAATTATTTTAACTATGTGTAATGTGTGTAAAGTGTGCTCCTTTTACTAAATACACAGAAACACAAAGATTGTTCCCTGTGTACAGAGATCTGTGTTGAATGTCAACACAGAGCTCTGGGCTGTGAATGTACACAGCTGATCAGCATGTTGACGGGCTCACTTGCTGACAGGCTCCCGCTGTTTACAATCACAGCGGGTGTCAGGCGGGGAGGACGCATGGGTGCACCCTAAACCCCGAAGTAGCCAGAGTTCTACGGGTACGCCGCCTTGCCTACAGAGGCTGTTCTGGCAATGTACTGCGGGCAGGCAGTCGCTAAGTGGTTATATAAAAAGAAAACTCCCGGAGCTCTAGGGATTGGTGGGTGGCAGATGACAATTGGGTTAAAAAGGTCCTCTGGACATCTTGTACTTGTCTGAACATTGTTTTCTGTTCTATCCATCACCCTCTCACCTGAAGAATATTACCTTGCACTCACTAGACATAGGAAGAGCTGTCAGGCCCCATTCACACCTCTTTTGGAGCTCGAAGCTCCAAAACGCTGGAGGAGAAAAAATCATTTATTCTCCATGGAGTTGGTTCACATATCCACTCCAAGTCGCCCGAAGCTCAAAAGAGTTCTGGAGCTTTTTTTTTGTAGCTCAAATTGGGCAGATTTGCACATCTTTATCTCCATAGAAATTAATTGGAATGTACAATTTGTGCAATTTTCTGCTCAAATGAAAACATTTAAAAAAAAAAAAATAGTAATAATATATGAATAAATAAATGTAAAATAAATACACAAATAACTATAAATCATCATAAATAAAATAAATTATTAATATGTAATAATAATTAACCCCTAACCTTAAATATTAAATACATTTTTATTATTAATAATAATAAACACCCAAACCCGAACAAAAAAATATAATATATATAAGATTTTATTATTATTATTATTATTAATAATAATAATAATAATAATACTTTATTTACTCTTTGTTAGAGTGTTTATTATTATTATTTTATTATTATTTTTATTTTTTTAAGGGTTAGGGGTTAATTATTTATTTATTATTACATAGTAATAGTTTATTGTATTAATTTATTATTTATTTCTGATTATTTTTTTTTTATTTGTGTATTTATTTTGCATTTATTTATCCATGTGTTTTTATTATTATTAGCAGTAGTAGTAATAGTAGTATTAACACCCTAACCCTAACAAAAATAAATAAAAAATAAATAAATAATGATAAGACAGTAAATAAAATATTAACCCCTAATCCTAACCCTAACCTAACCTTAACTTTAACCCCTTACCCTAAAAAAACCTAATAAAATATAAATAATAGTAATTAAAAAAAAAAAAAACAACGCTGATGGAAATGCTAAAAGAGCTGAAAAACTTAGCAACAAATTATGCAACAGATGATAGTTTTCTCTATTGGCTAATAGAGAAATGCCAAAGCTAAAAAAAAAAAGCTCAAAATTGTGCACGTAAGCGCGTGACAAAATGCCAGAAAAAATGTTCAAAGATGCTACACTCAGGTGTAAAAAAAATGCCAGAAAAACATTCAAAGATGCTACGCTCAGGTGTGAAAAAAATGCCAGAAAAACATTCAAAGATGCTACGCTCAGGTGTGAATGCAACCTCAGAGTTTATGTGGATGTGACATCCTCCCTTAAAGAGACACACTTCTTGTTTGTCATTGATAATGGTACTCACAAAGAGTCTCTTGGCTTCTGGTGCAACCACCTCTAGATAAATTTGCCAGTTCATTTCTCATGCTTATTTCTTTAAAGAAGGGGATCCTCCATTTCCTATTACCATTCATTCTACTAGGATATAAAAGAGTAAATGCTGCACTATCACCAATATTTTATGCGTGAGTAATAGCCAGTGGGAAACTCTCACCTCTCTGTATTGACCCCACAACAAAGATCAATATGCGCTCCAACACCAGATGGACTCCTTTCCTTCTTAATTATCAAGGACTCTGTCTCTTAGAGAACTTTAGCAGCTCAGGTGAGTAGATGGATGATTCAGTGTGTATTTACATGTTAAAAGACAATGAGAACCTACGTATTATTTTATTCAAAAAAGCATAAAAATAGAAAGCCACTCAAATGTATTTAGACCAGACTTGAGTATATATAGCTTTAACCACTTGACGACCGCCTCACGCCGATTTACGTCGGCAAGGTGGCACGGACAGGCAAAATCACGTACATATACGTGATTTGCCTTCCGCGGGTGGGGGGTCCTATCGGACCCCCCCCCCGGTGCCCGAGGCGGTCGTCTTTTCTCCCACAGCGATCAGAGATGAGGGGGAGGCCATCCGTTCGTGGCCCCCCCCTCGCGATCGCCGCCGGCCAATGAGAACATTCGTTTGCTGCTGTATGCTAAACAGCAGCAAAGGAAATGATGTCATCTCTCCTCGGCTCGGTAATTTCTGTTCCGGCCCGAGGAGAGAAGACAGGTATGTGAGTGCACAACACACACACACACAGTAGAACATGCCAGGCACACAAAACACCCCGATCCCCCCCGATCGCCCCCCGATCCCCCCCCAATCACCCCCCCCCCCCCCCGTCACAAACTGACACCAGCAGTTTTTTTTTTTTTTTTTTTCTGATTACTGCATTGGTGTCAGTTTGTGACAGTTACAGTGTTGGGACAGTTAGTATTACCCCCCTGTAGGTCTAGGATACCCCCCTAACCCCCCCTAATAAAGTTTTAACCCCTTGATCACCCCCTGTCACCGGTGTCACTAAGCGATCATTTTTCTGATCGCTGTATTAGTGTCGCTGGTGACGCTAGTTAGTGAGGTAAATATTTAGGTTCGCCGTCAGCGTTTTATAGCGTCAGGGACCCCCATATACTATCTAATAAATGTTTTAACCCCTTGATTGCCCCCTAGTTAACCCTTTCACCACTGATCACCGTATAACTGTTACGGGTGACGCTGGTTAGTTTGTTTATTTTTTATAGTGTCAGGGCACCCACCGTTTATTACCGAATAAAGGTTTAGCCCCCTGATCGCCCGGCGGTGATATGCGTCGCCCCAGGCAGCATCAGATTAGCGCCAGTACTGCTAACACCCACGCACGCAGCATACGCCTCCCTTAGTGGTATAGTATCTGTACGGATCAATATCTGATCCGATCAGATCTATACTAGCGTCCCCAGCAGTTTAGGGTTCCCAAAAACGCAGTGTTAGCGGGATCAGCCCAGATACCTGCTAGCACCTGCGTTTTGCCCCTCCGCCCGGCCCAGCCCACCCAAGTGCAGTATCGATCGATCACTGTCACTTACAAAAAACTAAACGCATAACTGCAGCGTTCGCAGAGTCAGGCCTGATCCCTGCGATCGCTAACAGTTTTTTTGGTAGCATTTTGGTGAACTGGCAAGCACCAGCCTCAGGCAGCGTCAGGTTAGCGCCAGTAGCGCTAACACCCACGCACGCACCGTACAGCTCCCTTAGTGGTATAGTATCTGATCGGATCAATATCTGATCCGATCAGATCTATACTAGCGTCCCCAGCAGTTTAGGGTTCCCAAAAACGCAGTGTTAGCGGGATCAGCCCAGATACCTGCTAGCACCTGCGTTTTGCCCCTCCGCCCGGCCCAGCCCAGCCCACCCAAGTGCAGTATCGATCGATCACTGACACTTACAAAACACTAAACGCAAAACTGCAGCGTTCGCAGAGTCAGGCCTGATCCCTGCGATCGCTAACAGTTTTTTTGGTAGCATTTTGGTGAACTGGCAAGCACCAGCCCCAGGCAGCGTCAGATTAGCGCCAGTACCGCTAACACCCACGCACGCACCGTACACCTCCCTTAGTGGTATAGTATCTGAACGGATCAATATCTGATCCGATCAGATCTATACTGGCGTCCCCAGCAGTTTAGGGTTCCCAAAAATGCAGTGTTAGCGGGATCAGCCCAGATACCTGCTAGCACCTGCATTTTGCCCCTCCGCCCGGCCCAGCCCACCCAAGTGCAGTATCGATCGATCACTGTCACTTACAAAACACTTAACGCATAACTGCAGCGTTCGCAGAGTCAGGCCTGATCCCTGCGATCGCTAAGAGTTTTTTTGGTAGCTTTTTATTAAACTGGCAAGCGCCATCGGCCTAGTACACCCCGGTCGTAGTCAAACCAGCACTACAGTAACGCTTGGTGACGTGGCGAGTCCCATAAGTGCAGTTCAAGCTGGTGAGGTGGCAAGCACAAGTAGTGTCCCGCTGCCACCAAGAAGACAAACACAGGCCCGTCGTGCCCATAGTGCCCTTCCTGCTGCATTCGCCAATCCTAATTGGGAACCCACCGCTTCTGCAGCGCCCGTACTTCCCCCATTCACATCCCCAACCAAATGCAGTCGGCTGCATGAGAGGCATTTTCTTTATGTCCTCCCGAGTACCCCTACCCAACGAACCCCCAAAAAAGATGTCGTGTCTGCAGCAAGCGCGAATATAGGCGTGACACCCGCTATTATTGTCCCTCCTGTCCTGACAATCCTGGTCTTTGCATTGGTGAATGTTTTGAACGCTACCATACACTAGTTGAGTATTAGCGTAGGGTACAGCATTGCACAGACTATGCACACTTTCACAGGGTCTCCCAAGATGCCATCGCATTTTGAGAGACCCGAACCTGGAACCGGTTACCGTTATAAAAGTTACAGTTACAAAAAAAGTGTAAAAAAAAAAAAAATATATAAAATAAAAAAAAATAGTTGTCGTTTTATTGTTCTCTCTCTCTCTATTCTCTCTCTCTTGTTCTGCTCTTTTTTACTGTATTCTATTCTGCAATGTTTTATTGTTATTATGTTTTATCATGTTTGCTTTTCAGGTATGCAATTTTTTATACTTTACCGTTTACTGTGCTTTATTGTTAACCATTTTTTTGTCTTCAGGTACACCATTCACGAATTTGAATGGTTATACCAGAATGATGCCTGCAGGTTTAGGTATCATCTTGGTATCATTCTTTTCAGCCAGCGGTCGGCTTTCATGTAAAAGCAATCCTAGTGGCTAATTAGCCTCTAGACTGCTTTTACAAGCCGTGGGAGGGAATGTCCCCCCCCACCGTCTTCCGTGTTTTTCTCTGGCTCTCCTGTCTCAACAGGGAACCTGAGAATGCAGCCGGTGATTCAGCCAGCTGACCATAGAGCTGATCAGAGACCAGAGTGGCTCCAAACATCTCTATGGCCTAAGAAACCGGAAGCTACGAGCATTTTATGACTTAGATTTCGCCGGATGTAAATAGCGCCATTGGGAAATTGGGGAAGCATTTTATCACACCGATCTTGGTGTCATCAGATGCTTTGAGGGCAGAGGAGAGATCTAGGGTCTAATAGACCCCAATTTTTTCAAAAAAGAGTACCTGTCACTACCTATTGCTATCATAGGGGATATTTGCATTCCCCGAGATAACAATAAAAATGATTAAAAAAAAAAAAATGAAAGGAACAGTTTAAAAATAAGATAAAAAAGCAAAAAAATAATAAAGAAAAAAAAAAAAAAAAAAAAAAAAAGCACCCCTGTCGCCCCCTGCTATCGCGCTAAGGCGAACGCAAACGGCGGTCTGTCGTCAAACGTAAACAGCAATTGCACCATGCATGTGAGGTATCGCCACGAAGGTCAGATCGAGGGCAGTAATTTTTGCAGTAGACCTCCTCTGTAAATCTAAAGTGGTAACCTGTAAAGGCTTTTAAAGGCTTTTAAAAATGCATTTATTTTGTTGCCACTGCACGTTTGTGCGCAATTTTAAAGCATGTCATGTTTGGTATCCATGTACTCGGCCTAAGATCATCTTTTTTATTTCATCAAACATTTGGGCAATATAGTGTGTTTTAGTGCATTAAAATTTAAAAAAGTGTGTTTTTTCCCCAAAAAATGCGTTTGAAAAATCGCTGCGCAAATACTGTGTGAAAAAAAAAAATGAAACACCCACCATTTTAATCTGTAGGGCATTTGCTTTAAAAAAATATATAATTTTTGGGGGTTCAAAGTAATTTTTTTGCAAAAAAAAAAACTTTTTAATGTAAACAATGAGTGTCAGAAAGGGCTTTGTCTTCAAGTGGTTAGAAGAGTTGGTGATGTGTGACATAAGCTTCTAAATGTTGTGCATAAAATGCCAGGACAGTTCAAAACCCCCCCAAATGACCCCATTTTGGAAAGTAGACACCCCAAGCTATTTGCTGAGAGGCATGTCGAGTCCATGGAATATTTTATATTGCGACACAAGTTGCGGGAAAGAGACAAATTTTTTTTTTTTTTTTGCACAAAGTTGTCACTAAATGATATATTGCTCAAACATGCCATGGGAATATGTGAAATTACACCCCAAAATACATTCTGCTGCTTCTCCTGAGTACGGGGATACCACATGTGTGAGACTTTTTGGGAGCCTAGCCGCGTACGGGACCCCGAAAACCAAGCACCGCCTTCAGGCTTTCTAAGGGCGTGAATTTTTGATTTCACTCTTCACTGCCTATCACAGTTTCGGAGGCCATGGAAAGCCCAGGTGGCACAAAACCCCCCCAAATGACCCCATTTTGGAAAGTAGACACCCAAAGCTATTTGCTGAGAGGTATAGTGAGTATTTTGCAGACCTCACTTTTTGTCACAAAGTTTTGAAAATTGAAAAAAGAAAAAAAAAAAAGTTTTTTCTTGTCTTTCTTCATTTTCAAAAACAAATGAGAGCTGCAAAATACTCACCATGCCTCTCAGCAAATAGCTTGGGGTGTCTACTTTCCAAAATGGGGTCATTTGTGGGGGTTTTGTGCCACCTGGGCATTCCATGGCCTCCGAAACTGTGATAGGCAGTGAAGAGTGAAATCAAAAATTTTCACCCTTGGAAATCCTGAAGGCGGTGCTTGGTTTTCGGGGCCCCGTACGCGGCTAGGCTCCCAAAAAGTCCCACACATGTGGTATCCCCATACTCAGGAGAAGCAGCTAAATGTATTTTGGGGTGCAATTCCACATATGCCCATGCCCTGTGTGAGCAATATATCATTTAGTGACAACTTTGTGCAAAAAAAAAAAAAAAAAAAGTGTCACTTTCCCGCAACTTGTGTCAAAATATAAAATATTCCATGGACTCAATATGCCTCTCAGCAAATAGCTTGGGGTGTCTACTTTCCAAAATGGGGTCATTTGGGGGGGTTTTGTGCCACCTGGGCATTCCATGGCCTCTGAAACTGTGATAGGCAGCGAAGAGTGAAATCAAAAATTTACACCCTTAGAAATCCTGAAGGCGGTGCTTGGTTTTCGGGGCCCCGTACGCGGCTAAGCTCCCAAAAAGTCCCACACATGTGGTATCCTCATACTCAGGAGAAGCAGCTGAATGTATTTTGGGGTGCAATTCCACATAGGCCCATGGCCTGTGTGAGCAATATATCATTTAGTGACAACTTTTTGTAAATATTTTTTTTTTTTTTGTCATTATTCAATCACTTGGGACAAAAAAAATAAATATTCAATGGGTTCAACATGCCTCTCAGCAATTTCCTTGGGGTGTCTACTTTCCAAAATGGGGTCATTTGGGGGGGTTTGTACTGCCCTGCCATTTTAGCACCTCAAGAAATGACATAGGCAGTCATAAACTAAAAGCTGTGTAAATTACAGAAAATGTACCCTAGTTTGTAGACGCTATAACTTTTGCGCAAACCAATAAATATATGCTTATTGACATTTTTTTTACCAAAGACATGTGGCCGAATACATTTTGGCCTAAATGTATGACTAAAATTTAGTTTATTGGATTTTTTTTATAACAAAAAGTAGAAAATATCATTTTTTTTCAAAATTTTCGGTCTTTTTCCGTTTATAGCGCAAAAAATAAAAACTGCAGAGGTGATCAAATACCATCGAAAGAAAGCTCTATTTGTGGGAAGAAAAGGACGCAAATTTCGTTTGGGTACAGCATTGCATGACCGCGCAATTAGCAGTTAAAGCGACGCAGTGCCAAATTGGAAAAAGACCTCTGGTCCTTAGGCAGCATAATGGTCCGGGGCTCAAGTGGTTAAAAAGTTAATAATGAAGAAAGACCTAGGTGTGTGGCTTCAAGGCACTGAGAGAGAGAGAGCAAGCTAATACAAGCTTACATTGAAGGATCCAATCCATTGCTATCCGCCCTGACAGTGAAGATGGGAACATTTTAAAGCTACAGTATATACTGTATGCTCATGTACTGAGTCCTTGCTGATTAAGAAGGAAAGGAGTCCATCTGGCGTTGGAGCGCATGTTGACCTTTGTTGTGGGGTTAATACAGAGGGGTGAGAGTTTGCCCAGAAGGGATTTACTGTAGTGGAGTTGTTTTCTATTAGCATTTTCTTGCAGCACTTACAGTACCTGGGAGTGATATACTGTATATCACAAGTTGTATGGGACTACTACATTTATGGTTACATTGGCTTTTCCTGTTTTATCGTTTATGATTGGTTGATTCGTTTTTTTTCTGATTATTTGATGATTGCTGAAAACACATAGAACACCAGATTACAGACATTGGTTATTACTCACAAATAAATTGTTGGTGATAGCACAGCATTTACTCTTTTATACACATTCAAGTGATTCTTTCACTTTATGCCTGCAACTTTAATTATCAACACCACTGTGTACATATAATCATGTACACAACATTCTACTAGGGTTTGAATGCTTCCTGGGATTTCCAGCACAGGGAATCTTTTTTTTTTTTTTTTTTTAGTTTTATTGTGTGGACATGGCAAAGCTGGTTGATGTAAAATCCTGTAGGCTGCTTTGTTATTCTCTCACACTATTGTTTTTGAAGACCGCCGTGTCATTTGCTTCCCTGTGTCTTATCTGCCCCTGCATTTTGGATTTATTTTTAAGGTCCCCATTTGTAGGAGAATGAAGTCTTTTGTCTCCCAAGGAATGCTGGGAGAATTAAAAAAATGTTTTATTTTATTATTATCACTGCTTGACTTTTAGTAAGAGCACACCACAGCTTGGTGCTGATTTGCTACTACAACACTGAAGCCTTGTTTTTCAAAATTTTATATATACACATTATATATATACAGTATTATAGAATCACTTGAATACAATAACCAACAGTGAATAATAAAAATCATCAATAAATGTTGTTATAAATTTTCACAATTCCCCTGAAGAAGACACATCATCCCTGTGTTGAAACGCGTTGGGGAGGAGCCAGGACAGTGTAGCAAGCAGCTCCATTGCTAGTACGAGCAGCTGAAGAGGACAAAAAGGACATACGGCCTCATTTGATATTGATTCTGTCAGATATAGAGTGGTGCACTACAAGCACCAGAAAAGTGTGAGTACCCTGGATAATTTATTTTTAATAAATATGTTTTAAAACGATAAAGCACTATCCAGCCTTATCTTTTATATATGCTTCGAGGATAACAATATTTGAACAGCTTAGGAACCTGCACAGCCCATCACATCAAAGAGCCCAGAGGTGGTTCAACTGCGTTGTTAGACCAAACTTAATTGTGCAGTGTCACACGCCCCGAGGCACACATGGGGGGGGAGCAGGAGTTTGCTGCCACTTTGAATACGTTTGGAGCACTATCACAAGGATTCCACTATAAAAAAAAAAAAATTATTTGTATATATATATATATATATATATATATATATACATCATTAGCACGTTAGCATTTTATTGTAAGAATGTATTATTCACTATTTGAACATTACTTGCACTGATTATACCATATTGCACAGGTGCATAAAAGGAGTTCTTTTGCAGAGCACAGCGCGGCACACTATTTTGATTTAATAATTAATTAGCACAACTATATGGGATATGATTAGTGCCAGCAGCTGAAAATACAGCATTTATATTTACAAAGGATATTCAAGTGACTATTACTGGTAGCTTGCAAGGTTTTGTTCAAAGTTTGTGTTATATATACACTTGAATGAGTTTACCATTCTTATTTTGTTTGCAGTTAAAGCGGTTTTAAAGTCTTAGCATTTTTACCCTAATGCATTAGGCCCCCTTCACGCTTGTGCGACTTGTCCTGCGACTTGGGACTGCAAAGTTGCATGACAAGTTGTACCCCATGATTTCCAATGAGTACAATTCATATCTGTGCGACTTCAAGTCGCATCGACTTCAAAGTAGTCCCTGTACTACTTTGGTCCAACTTTGATGTGAGTTGAGGTCCATAGACCATGCATTCCCTGAAATCGCGCCAAAATAGCGGCCATAAAACTGTGCGACTTTCAAATCACGGCAGTATGAAAGGGGCCTTAGGTAAATAGACGCTCCACTTCCTGTTCTACCTCCCCATCCCTAAACACTTACCTAACTTCTCTCACTTATCCATAGGCTCCCGCTGCTGTCAATCAAACCCTGTGAGGAGGGAGAAGGGTGTGTGGCCGAGCTACGCTGTGTGTGTCCATAAAGGCACACAGCCCTGCTCAGGAGTACACCCACAGGGATGCCCCCTCAGCAACTCTCTTGCTGAGGGAGCAATTGGAAGAAGAAGGGGTGGACTCCAGAGGAGGAGGTAAGAGAACGCTCTGTGCAATACCATTGCACAGAGCAGGTAAGTATAACCTTTGTTTTATTTTCATGCAGAAAAAGCCTTTACAATCACTTTAAATAAATACTTTTTATGTTTGAAAATATATATACAGTAGCATTTATGAAATGTTATTTATGTCTAATATTTATTGTTTTTTTTCCCACAGAGGACAACTTATACAAAAAGGAGAATCTGGATAAATGAACTTTTATGAATATCTGGAGAACCATGGCCTAAAAAACACAGATTTGTTGATGGCGAATTTTTTTATCCAGTCAAATCAGATCTTACATTTGAACCTTACGATTTTTAGCAATATATTATTATGAAATAATATCTACAGCTTGTTCAATGAATCCTTCAATCCCTTACCCCACCTGAGAAAAATATAAAAAACAAAACCTAAAACGTCAAAGTCTGAAAAAAAACAACATATGGAATTACAAAGAAATCTATGTAATTGCACATATATCATATAAAACATGGTATTGCTGGAACAGAGAGCATTTTACAATGAATGAACATCTGTCATCAAAACCACCCACTATCTATAGCCATAAGAGATTTGACAATCATTCCTAATACATGATAGTTGTATATACTTGATGAAAACCTGCAATAAAGTGGAAAAAAATGGTTCTTCCACCTCCAGACAAACGTCACGTGTGTCTTACAACTATTGTCATCATGACAAGTATGGCCTTCATGGATGCCTATCTTGTGGAGCAAAATCAGGGTCCCAGAAAGATTGGAGTATGCATTATTGTGTTAGTTGGAGACATCTGCTTCTTAATTGTTCTACGTTATGTGGCTGTGTGGGTTGGAGCAGAAGTTAAGACAGCCAAGAGAGGATATGCAATGATTTTATGGTTTCTATATATATTTGTTTTGGAAATTAAGTTGTATTTTATATTTCAAAACTACAAGGCTGATAAGAAAAATGTTGACACTGTGGCTAGAAAGGCACTGACATTGCTTTTATCCATCTCTGTGCCAGGACTATATCTTGTACTTGTATCATTGGATAGCATGGAGTATGTGAGAACATTCAGGAAAAAAGAAGATCTAAGAGGACGTCTCTTTTGGGTTGCTCTTGATTTACTTGATATTTTGGATATTCAAGCTAATTTATGGGAGCCACAAAAGACCGGTCTCCCTATATGGGCTGAGGGACTTATGTTTTTTTATTGCTACATCTTACTGTTGATCCTACCTTGTGTCTCTTTGAGTGAAATAAGCATGCAAGGAGAGCATATTGCTCCACAGAAGATGATGCTATACCCAGTTCTAAGTCTTGTCACCATTAATATTGTTACAATTTTTATTAGAGTTGTGAACATGGTTTTATTTCAGGATAGCAGAGTTTCAACAATATTTATTGGCAAGAATATCATTGCAATAGCCACAAAGGTGTGCACTTTTTTGGAATACAAAAAACAAGTTAAGGAATTCCCACAAAACACAATCGCTTTAGAACTGCAAAATTCAATATCACACAATCAAACAATTCACAATACACAAGGAATTAATCCTGAGCAGTCTCCATCCAGAGAAATCATGGACACATGACAATGGCAACATTTTTCATTTTTTTTTTCCCTTTTTTTTGACTTTGCTATACAGAAGAAATATAACATTGAATGGTTGTGGGTAAGGGATGGGCAAATTACTAATTAGCATTTTTTTAGCAAGTGTATATCATGCAGATGCATTTTTACTGTTGTTTCATATTTTAAGTATAAAAACATGCTGGTTGTTTGAAAGAGCCTTCAAAATAATTTACATTTTGAAATAATGAAGCTTAATATTTTGGGATGAGGAGCTTATGTGTCAAGTGAAGAAAAACGAACACATTTAGTGTACTGTACAAATATACTAATAATTTGCCCATCTCTGTCTCTAGTGCATTGTTACTGAGAAAAAAATGTTACCCAAGGCACAAAAATATTTTAATAAAACTGATGTCTTGACCTTTTACATTTATGTAGAAATGAATAATTACACTACATATTGATAAGAAAATTACTTGATTAGCAGGCTGATCATTGGTTGTGTTTTTAAATTGTTCATATTTATTTATTATTTACCTACTATGCATAAAAATGCATATTTGTATAGAGCGACATCTGAATATTCTGTCAACATTTATTTTTTTAACAATTTTGTGTGTTGTGATTTATTTATTATGTTGATCTAAGTTAGTGCTAGGAGCCAAAAGATTTTAGATCTTTTGTTGAGCAAAATCAATGTTCTGCTGCTGTTAAACGGTTATAATAATAAGCCAGTCCTTCACAGCACCCATTTGTTTACTTGGCATGTATGATGACTGTTTTGAAGAAAGACAGAAGAGAAACAGCTATATTTGGCAATTCAGTATGAGCTTAGCTTTGTCCCTCCCAACATTGTCTATACCCACTGTGGCATTTGCCACATAGAAGGGAATTTTCCTCATAGTCAACGACGGGTTTAAGGTTCTGGGGAAACAGGTTTTTAATAACTTATTTTTGTCTTGTGGTTGACTGTATTTTGTGGACTTACAAGTATGTATCTTTTATTTCAACCTCAGCAGATGGAACACAATGCTAGAACTTCTATCAGTTAAATATGACCTCAAATTTGATTTGTCTTCCACTCGAGTCCTAAAACCAAAACAATATACCTGTTTATTTATTTTTTTGGGAAAATTATTTAGTTACCTGTGTGTGTCAATAGTATGTGAACCTCTAGCATTCTTAGATCCCTTTCACACAGGCCTTCCGGATTCTGAGTCTCCTTTTCCATTTATCTGCACCTAAATTTGACCCATCAAGGGTAGCCCAATGTATACATACGCAAGTCTATTTGCATCCAATCACCCATAAAGCCATCTTGGGTCCTCATTCACTGCCAAAATGTATACATAAAATCTGCATTCACTTACTTAGACTGCCTGCATGTAGCTCCAAGTGACTCCAGCCACATAAACAAATGCCTCTTTCATGGCGTATGGGTGTCATGAATGGGGCTTTAACTGGGCATAAAAATATGTATCTTATTCATACAGGACAGGAAGTCATAAACTATGGGTTATATGCCACTACCTCCAGGTGATTGGACACTGGCAAAAAATGTAGCTGGGAATGCCCCCCAGTGCATCCTCATATAACCCGACTCACTCCATAAGACTACAGTTTTTAGCTAATGTCCATAGGTGATTACCTCTTTCTTCTTTTTATTTTTCTTTACTTCTTCCACTGACACTTTTTTATCAAGATTCAACTGTTTATTGCTTCGGAGCTTGGAGCCCCGTTTCCGGATTGGTTATCTTTAATGTACATCTTGGGAACTGTACCCTGTGTAATGTTTGCTTTGTGCTCTGGATTCTGCGTTTGGTTCACGCCTTGGCACATGGTGAAGTGAGCGTAGTTAGTTGCAGGGTGCTATACAAGTCCAGGGCCATGGTTTATTCTTATGGCAACTGGACCCTAAAGATCCTTTCAAAGTATGCCCATTGTGAAGGGTGCTACAGACAGCACTGAGGAAATACAGCAAAATGCTAAGGGTGACAGCTCTTCCCCTGCACCAGAGCAAGGTCCTATATCAACACATCTCCCTTCCTCTAATTCTAGTTCCTTCTCACATGCACAACAAAAAGCCTACCTGACTAATGCTGGGCAAAGATTATGCAGTATTCATTTCTGCAATGGGGGAATCCCTCCTGCTGCGCTAATGCATTCTGACAGTGGGAGGTTTCTCAGCTGTCAGAATACAATGATCACTGCTGGTGGCTATAGCTGCCTGCAGTGATTGCATCAAAAAAAACTGACAGGCTGGTTGTACTGAAGCTGATAAATAGATTTCTGGACAACCAACCTGCCCATAGATGGATTGAAATTCGTCTGGTATCTGCTGAACTGGCCAAATTTAGATCCGTCTAGATCCGTCTATGGCCAGCTTAAAGGGGTTGTAAAGGTTCATGTTTTTTCACCTTAATGCATCCTATGCATTAAGGTGAAAAAACATTCAGTGATTGCAGGCCCCCCCGTTTACTTACCTGAGCCCTCAAAAATCCTGTGTCGAGAACGCGCTTGATGTCGGCCCGGTCTTCTCGCCTGTTCTCGGCTCTTCATTGGATAGATTGATAGCAGCGCAGCCACTGGCTTGTGCTGCTGTCAATCAACTCCAATGACGCAAGGGCCGGGGGCGGGGCTGAGTCCTGTAGTCGACGGCTTATGGACGCCGGATACAGGACTCGGGAGCGCGCCCGCAAGCTAACCCCCGGGAGAGCACTTCCCAGAGGGGGTTAGCTTTAGCGGGGAGGAGTGGAGACAGCCGCCGTGGGACCCCAGAACAGCAGGATCAGGGCCACTCTGCAAAACGAACTGCACAGTGGAGGTAAGTATAACATGTTTGTTTTATTTTGTTTTTTAAATCGAACCTTTACAACCACTTTAAGTCAGATTTTACTGCAACTATGTCTGATTCTTGTGGTAAACTCTCTGCTCTTCTAGGACCTTCAGACTTTAGGACCCAAAAGCTTACTTCTGGAATACGCTGAATCTCCCAACTTTTTTGAGGAAGATACTAAGAAAGGTGAAGTTGATGAGGAAAAGGATCCTGTAGAGGAATTTCCACATCGTGCATTTTATAATAAAAAAAAAAGAAGCTAAAGCCTCATGCCATCTGCTTTCTACTGTGAGCTCACTTATTGATGCGGTGCATACTAGCCTTGGTCTGTTAGCACCGGAATCTCCCCAGCTCAAACAAGCTCCTATGAGCAATAAACCACTGGCAAAGACTAAAAATACCTTTTCATTTTACACACAAATTAACTGTACTTTGCAAGAGGATTGGCCAAATCCTGTAAAGATATTCAGTCCTTCAAAACTTTTTGCTGAGATATATCTCATGGAAAAGATATGGAAAATGGTCTGTTTTGGTAGTGGATCTTGCTATTTCTGTACCCAGTAAGCATCTGGCTGTTTCTGTTGAGGATGTTCCCTCCTTAAAGTATAACTAAAGGCAAAACTTTTTGACACCGCTCTCTGAGCATAGGCACAGAATTTTGTGGTTAAAGGTTTGGTCTGCTGAGCCTGCTTGTAAAAGGTCTGTTTTAGGTATGCCAATTAATGATGAACATCTGTTGGGGAAATACATATTAAATTTATTAAGAAATTACTGGGATAAATTTCACTCCATCAAGGCATCCTCCTCTAAGTCAAAGGTCTATCTTTTTATCGCAAGCCTTTGATCCCAAAACTGTCCAACCACACCCAGAAGCTCTTCTCACAATGAGGGCGTGCCCTCACTCTTCAGAGGTGGGGGGGGGGATCTGTCGGCATATGCCATAGTCTGAATAAGAGATGTTCTGGATCACCAGGTTCAATCTGTCATTTCCAGGGGCTACAAAAGTCTTGGATGTGTACTGAGGAGTGCCTAGTACAAAAGTTCATCTTACTTAAAGGCCATTTTGAAACATTTAATGGTTAAGAGTAGGGTTACACCGATACGGATACTGATATTAGTATCAGTGCCAATACTAAGCATTTGCCTGAGTATGCTCTGATACAGTGCCGCTGGATGATGTCAGTTTGTGACGAAACGTACGTCCGGAGGAGTGGCGTGCTGACGTCATCGTGTAGCGGTCCCAAGAGGACGAGTGTTTTTTAGCCGGCTGGCTTTTTACATATTGCTTTCCTTTATGCTTCCTATGAAAGTGCAACTTTTATACTGAATAAATTGAATGTTTATCTGATTTACACTATGGTGAGCTTCTCTCATTTTTGGGTATACTTGCCTGGTTCATGCCTATAACCTGTTGGAGCATCAAGCTGACATGGTTTCTGGTGTGTGTCCCGTCCTATCACCCAAAGAATCTGTCTGTGAGCTGGTAATCCACTATCCTCAGGATAAAGGTCCTGGCTGGGTTGATAGCCGCAAGCACGATTAGCTTTCCTTCTGGTAAGCACGCATTCTGTGTGGTGGAGGTGCACACGTCTGTTGTGGTGTTTTTGGAATTGTTCATCATTTCAACCATCCAGTCCCATGCATAAGTGTTAACGGACTGTTTATGCACGATATAATTTGAATTCACATGCACTTAATTTATAATATTCATATGTAGTCATTTATTAGCGCGGCTCCTTTTTGTGATACCTAAAATCAACACTTTCAGGCTCAGTTCTTTAAACTGTCAGTGGGATCCCCCACTGGCAGTTGAAATGTAAACAAAAAATAAAGCTGGCAATTACCGGTTGTTAAGGAGCTGGGTCGCCACTTCCTTAAAAACCGACGACTCATTCAGCCGTCAATGGGTTTCCCCTTTGACAGCTGAAGTGTAAACAAAGTCCTGGCAGTTGGAGCTGTCAAAAGAAAAAGCAGCCGGGCAATGTTTATCAACAACAGTGCTCAGCCGCTAAAAAAGACGGATAAAAAGAAACATTGTTTACTATTCATCTACAGATCAAAAGGATGAACTCCGATCTGCAGGTGAAGTCAGTTTAACCAGTTCTGGACCAGCCACCGCAGTTACACTGCGGCAGGTTGCCCCGGCTGGGCGAAGCGTCGTAGCTATACATCACGCGGGGCGCGTGCACGCGCCCCCTAGGTAGCTGCGATGATCGGATTCACTTGAGTGGTGATCGGTCCTGGCAAATTAAATCCTTCCCCTGCATGTTTAAGTGTAATCACAGCAGGGGAAGTGATGTCATCTCTCCTCGTGGAACTCTTTTCTGTTCCAGAGAGAGGAGAGAAGACATCTCAGAGTAAGTAGACCAATACTACACTGACACCAGTTCACGTAGGTACACTTGTCACCCCCCCGATCGCCCCCCCCAGTTAACTCCTTGACCCCCTGTCACTGTGTCACCCAGTGCAGTGTTCATATTTTTTTTTTGATCACTGTACTGGTGTCAGTAACAAAAATCAGTGTTAGGGTACTTAGTGGTAGGCCCAGATAGGTCTAGGGACCCCCCCAAATAAAGGTTTAACCCCTTGATCACCCCCTGTCACCAGTGATCACTGTATTAGTGTCACGTGTGATGCTGGTTAGCTAGTTTTTTTTTATAGCATCAGGGCACCCGCCTTATATTACCTAAAGGTTTAACCCCTTGATCACCCGGCGGGTGATATCAGTTAGGTCTAAGTGTCAGATAGGGTCTGCGTTGCCCCTGGCAGTGTCAGATTAGTGCCAGTAGCGCTAACACCCATGCACGCTCCATACACCTCCCTTACTAGTATAGTGTCTGAACGGATCAATATCTGATCAGATCTCTACTAGCGTCTCCAGCAGTTAAGGGTTCCCAAAAATGCAGTGTTAGTGGGATCAGCCCAGATACCTGCTAGCACCTGTGTTTAGCCCCTCCGCCTAGCCCAGCCCACCTAAGTGCAGTATCAATCAATCACTGTCCCTTACAAAAACACTAAACATATAACTGCAGCATTTGCAGAGTCAAGCTTGATCTCTGTGAATGCTAATAGGTTTTTTTTGTAGCATTTGAAGCAGTCGCTGACAGTCAGGAGCTCTTTTTCCTGTAAGTCTCACTACTGTACCAGTAAATTTAGAGATTAAAAAGGTCAAATCGAAGGTACAGTAGTGAAGAGGCTTACACGTTTCTGAGCATGACAGATGGTGAAGAGGAAGTCACCCATCTGTCAGATTCAGGCTCAGAATACAAACCGGTAGACAGCGGCACCCTGACAGATAGCTCTGACGATGGAGTAGTGGTCCCTGCCAAGTTCAAGTGTACCCGACCCTGTTCTGCTGTCGTTGAGGTGCAAGAATTGCAGAGCTCTCGGATGGAGCAGAGAGCCAGTACTAGTGCCGCTCATCCTTCTGGTGAACTGGCAAGCACCAGCGGCATAGTACATCCTGATCGTACATTCAGCACTGCAGCAACAATTGATGATGTGGTGAGTCCCATAACTGCAGTTCAAGCTGGTGAGGTGGATAGCACGAGTAGTGTCCCGCCAAAAAGAAGACAAACACAAGTCCGTTGAGCCCATAGTGCCCTTCCTGCTGCATTTGCCAATCTGAATTAGGAGCCCACCACTTCTGCAGCACCCATACTTGCCCCATTCACTGGCCAACCCAGAATTCAGGTGGAAACAGTTGATTTTACATCACTTTATTTTTATTCACTGTTTTTCATGGAAGATCTCTATAAATCTATTGTGGACCAAAGCAATTTGTATGCTGGTCAATTCTGTTGACCCTTCCCAGAGATTGGAGACCTATTACCGTCTCCGAATTAAGACCTTCCAGGGCCTATCCCTCCTCATAGGCATAACTAAAAAGAGTAAGTTGCGGTCATATTGGTCCACTGACCCAGTTCACCATATGCCCGTGTTCTCTGCCTCCATGACCGGGACACGATACAAGCAGATCTTGCAGTTCATGCACTTCAATGATAATGAACTCTGTCGTCCTCGGGGTAACCCTGGATTTGATCGGTTCTACAAAATTCAACCCCTCGTAAACCACTTCAACCAACAGTTTGCAGCCTTGTTTGCTCCAAATCAAGCTGTCTGCATTGATGAGTCCCCAATTAAGTTTTCTGGCCGCATGTCTATCAAACAGTATCTTCCCAGCAGGCGTGCCAGATATGGGGTCAAGATGTATAAGCTCTGTGACAGGGCAACAGGCTATACATATAGTTTTATGGTTTACGAGGATAAAGATAGTCACATAGAGCCGGAGAACTGCCTACATAGGGAGCACTGGTAAGATTGTGTGGGACTAGGTGTCACCCTTATTCGGAAAGGGGTATCACTTGTACGCGGACAATTATTACACGAGCGTGCCACTTTTTAGTCACCTTTTTGATTATGGAATTGGCGCATGTGGCACTGTCCGATCTAATCACCGGGGCTTCCCCCAATGGCTTGTAGAATTCCAACTTAGACGGGGGAGAGAGCCTGCTTGAAGTGTAATCATTTGTTAGCAGTGAAGTGGAGGGATTCACGGAATGTTTTCGTTCTGTCCTCCCTTCACGCAGATACGACAGTCCAAATTCCTACGGCGACTGGTGTTGTGGAGAAACCCCTCTGTGTCCATAAATACAACCTTAACATGGGAGGGGTGGACCTCAACGACTATTGTTGGCGCCATACATAATTGCCTGTAAGGCCGGACACTGGTACAAAAAGTGTCTGTATACTTATTTCAATTGGCTCTGCTGAACCCTTTTGTGCTATACAAAGCTTCAGGACAAACTGGATCCTTCCTAAAATTCTAGGAAGAGATCATCACAGCCCTTCTGTTTCCAGACGGTGCTATGGCCCACCTTCCCAACGCAAATGCAGTGAGCTGGCTGCATGAGAGGCATTTTCCGTATGTACTCCCTGGTACCCCTACTCAAAGAACACCCCAAAGAAGATGTTGTGTCTGCAGAGAATGTGGATTTAGGCATGACACCCACTTTTATTGTCCCTCTTGTCTTGACCAACCTGGTCTCTGCATCGGTGACTATTTCAAACGCTACCACTAGTGGAGTATTAGTGTAGGGTACAGCACTACACAGTCCTAGAGCACACTAACACAGGGTCTCAAAAGATGAGATGGCCATCACATTTTGAGAGATCCTAATCTGGAACGTTCACAGTTTACAGTTTACAGTTTTTATAAAAGTGAAAAAGAAAACACAAAAAAATAAAATAAAAAGCCAAAAATAGTTGTGGTTTTATTTTTCTTCTCTCTCTCTCTATTGTTCTCTCTCTGTTGTTACTGTATTTTAGAACTGTAATGTTTTATCTTTACTATGTTTTATTGTATTTGCTTTGCAGGTATGGTATGTCTTACCGTGAAGTTACTTTGTTTTATTGTTAACCATCATTTGCTTAGCAGGTACGCCATTCAGCTGCAGCACTGGTTTATTTATTCTGATAGCAACATTGTTTGCTCCCACGATACGTAATGCCATGACTTCAGCGCTGTAGGAGGTGATTTGACCACCACAGTTAAAAAAAAGAGCATATATGATGAAGCATGGGGACAGGGGTGGAGGAGTGATTTGCTCCTAACATTAGGGGCTGATTACCCCCATGCTAAGGCATATATTTTTTAGACACAGATTGCGTTATAAAATGTTTTATTTTTACTATGTTTTATTGTATTTGCTTTGCAAGTATGGTATGTCTTACTGTTATACTGTAATGTTACTTCGTTTTATTGTTAACCATTATTTGCTTAGCAGGTACGCCATTCAGCTGCAGCACTGATTTATTTATCTGGACAGCAACAGCATTTGCTCCCACAATACGTAAATCAGAACCTTTAGCACTGTAGGAGGTGATTTTACCACCACAGTTAAAAAAAATGGTGCATGTATGCCCATCATTAGAAGTGGGTGGATGAAGGGCGGTATTCTAATGGTGGGCATACCCACTGATCAATCTCTTTTTTTCCTTCAGCCCACAGGCTAAATGAAAAAAAGAACATTACAATGTATGCCCAATAAGGACCAGCGACGTACTGGTATGTTGCTAGAATTTGAGTGGTTATACCAGAATGATGCCTGCAGGTTTAGGTATCATCTTGGTATCATTCTTTTCAGCCAGCGGTTGGCTTTCATGTAAAAGCAATCCTAGCATCTAATTAGTCTCTAGACTGCTTTTAAAAGCAGTGGGAGGGAATGCCCCCCCCCCCACTGTCTTCCATGGTTTTCTCAGGCTCTCCTGTCCCAACAGGGAGCCCGAGAATGCAGCCGGTGGTTCCGCCAGCTGACCATAGAGCTGATCAGAGACGTGGTGTGGTCAGATGCTTTAAGGGCAGAGGATAGAGTCTAATAGACCCCAATTTTTTTCAAAAAAGAGTACCTGTCACTAACTATTGCTATCATAGGGGATATTTACATTAGCAGAAGAGAAAAAAAGAAAGCAACTCCTGCGCACAGGTGGATCACCATATGTAGTAGGCTGAGCACTGGCCTTGCTGCCCTCAAGGATGGGGATCCTAGTGAAAACCGAAATAAATAGAAGACAAAAGCGCACCAGCCTAGTGCATTAACTTTTAAAACATTTATTTGATAAAAAATAATAAAGGAAATAACTCACAGGCGATTGGTGGAGGAGGCACAACATAAAATCGCACCGGTATACAGTCTGCGATTTGGAATGAGCGGAACCTTCCAGGGGTCGTGGAGGAACGCACAGATGCTGCAATCCGCTAACGCGTTTTGAGGGGAATGTCCCCTCTTCCTCAGAGCTATGCATAGCTCTGAGGAAGAGGGGACATTCCCCTCGAAACGCGTTAGCGGATTGCAGCGTCTGTGCGTTCCTCCACGACCCCTGGAAGGTTCCGCTCATTCCAAATCGTAGACTGTATACCGGTGCGATTTTATGTTGTGCCTCCTCCACCAATCGCCTGTGAGTTATTTCCTTTATTATTTTTTATCAAATAAATGTTTTAAAAGTTAATGCACTAGGCTGGTGCGCTTTTGTCTTCTTTTTATTTCGGGATATTTACATTCCCTGAGATAACAATAAAAATGAAAGGAACAGTTTAACAATAAAATAAAAAAGCAAAATAAAAAAATAAAAAAAAGCACCCCTCACGCACAAAGGCGAACGCAAGCATCGGTCTCATGTCGTTTGTAAACAGCAATTTCACCATGCATCTGAGGTATCACCACGAACGTCAGATCGAGGGCAGTAATTTTAGCAGTAGACCTCCTCTGTAAATCTAAAGTGGTAACCTGTAAAGGCTTTTAAAGGATTTTAATGATGTATGTAGTTTGTCCCGCTGCAATTTTAAAGCATGTCGTGTTGTTATCCATGTACTCGGCATAAGATAATTTTTTTTATTTCATCAAACATTTGGGCAATATAGTGTGTTTTAGTGCATTAAAATTTTAAAAAGTGTGTTTTTTTCCAAAAAAAAATGCGTAAATACGCAAATACTGTGTGAAAAAAAATTGCAGCACCTACCATTTTAATCTGTAGGGCCTTTGCTTTAAAAAAATATATACTGTTTGGGGTTCAAAGTAATTTTCTTGCAAAAAAAATTCAAGTTAAACTTACCAGTAACTTGTTTTCCATGAGTCTTTCAGGACAGCACTTGAGAGATAGTGACTCCTCTCCTTGCAAACGGGAAACACCTCCTCCACCAAACTTTAAAATGAGGCTCCTTTCCACACATTATCAGTAGTAGTAGAGAACCTCCGGCCCCAAACTGGAACACATAATCGAGATATGATTAGTCACAGTATATATATATATATATATATATATATATATATATATATATATAAACAATAGGGCGGGATGCTGCTGTCCTGAAAGACTCATGGAAAACAAGTTACCGGTAAGTCTAACTTGAATTTTCCCTTATCGTCTTTCAGGACAGCACTTGAGAGGATAATAGAGACTTACCCCCCCTAGGGAGGGACCACAGCCTGCAGAACCTTTCTGCCAAAAGCCTGATCCCCTGCTGATAGGAGATCCAGTCTGTAATGACAGACAAACGTTAAGTAGCTTGACCACGTAGCCGCCTTACAAATCTGATCTGGGGTGGCACCAGCTCTTTCTGCCCATGTATTGGCCTGGGCTCTTGTTGAATGAGCCCTGATTCCCAGCGGGGAAGATAAACCCATTTGAGAATAGGCTACAGAAATAGCTGTCTTAAGCTATCTAGCCAATGTTGCTTTAGATGCTTTTGGCCTTTTTTGTTTCCAGAAAAAAGAACAAATAATGAATCTGAAACTCTAAACCCTCCTGTTACTTCCAAATAATGTAATAGGATACGTCTTACGTCCAAATTGTGAAACTGCTCTTCCTTTGCACCCGAAGGGTTAGCACAAAAGGTTGGTAGAGTAATCTCCTGAGCTCCTAAAGCTTGAAAAACTGACAAAAAAGGCTCTTTTACTGATAGGGCGTGCAGTTCACTAATCCTTCTTGCTGAAGTAATTGCGACCAGAAAAATAGTCTTCAAAGTTAAATTCTTTAGGGATATGGCCTGTAAAGGCTCAAATGGTTCTTTTGCCAGAGCTTGCAGAACCACCGAGAGATCCCAATTTGGGAAATGCCTCACCGGGACCGGTCTAGACCTGGAAAGTGCTTTGAAAAATCTCATGATCAGAGTTTCTGAAGATAAGGATCTCTCCAGATAAACTCCCAAGGCGGCCACCTGCACCTTAAGAGTGCAGACCGCCAGATTCTTGTCTGCACCTTTTTGCAAAAACTCCAGCACTGAAACTAGGTCTTTAACCTCCCTATGTTCAGAATGACAGAAAGAAACAGACTTTCCATACTTTGGCGTAAATATCCCTGGTTACCTTTTTCCTACTGGAAAGCAACGTAGTAGTTAAAATCCCACGGATGTGCCAGAGCATCTATCCCCTGAGAGCAATTGTCTCTCTGAAGGGAGAAAAAATTTGGGAGCTGCGTGTTTTGTTTTGAAGCTAACAGGTCTAACTGCGGAAGGCCCCAAACACTGGTGATTAATGCAAACACCTTCCTGTTCAGACTCCACTCTGATTCCTGAACTTTCTGTCGGCTCAGATAATCCGTTACTTCGTTTAATGTGCCTTTTAGATGGACTGTGGATAGAGATAGTAAGTGGTTCTCCGCCCACTCCAGAATCTCTACTGACAGTAAGTGAAGAGCCCTGCTTCCTGTGCCTCCCTGTTTGTTCAGGTAGGCTATGGTAGTGGCATTGTCCGACAAAATCTGGACGTGGCAACCTATGAGGTTTTGAGAGAAGAAAGCTAATGCTTGGGCAACCGCTTTCAGCTCTCTCCAATTTGAGGGTTTTTGTGTTCGCTAAGCCCTGCATACATTTTATCATGCAGAGATAACTCCTTTCTTTCCTCCTCCAGACCCAGTGTGGTATAGATTGCTTTTAACAGGCCATCTACCTGTTCTAAAGACAATTTAAATTTTGAAGCTAAATTTTCTCTTTCCTCCCCCTCATCAGAATCCTCAGATTGAGAGGGGGAATGTCCCTCTGGGGTAGGAGATGCCTCAGTCTCCACCGCCGGGACTATAAGTGAGCCTTGAGAGGACTGTGAGGTAGTAGGCTGACTCAGGGATGGGTTTGCTAGCGAAGAGTGAAATGATTGGATAGTCGCATCAAGTTCTTTTTTAACAGATGCAATCAAGTCGCTGCAAGCGGAAGAAGCTTCTTCTTTAACTAGCAAATCAATACAGGCTTGACATAACATCTTCTTCCATCCTTCAGGTAGCTTGGATTTACATGAAGGGCATTTCCTTTTTGCCACTGGATCAGAGCTCTTGGCCTGCCATGAGACAAAAAGAAGAAACCGTCCCAGTGAGACAACCTGTCCTTTTCCCAAGGATGCTCACCACAGGTGCACAGTAAGAACTAAACTGCCTTATGTGCCCAGACAGGCCCCTGCCACCGGGGGGGAGAGATAGAGAGAGAGAGAGACCCCACAGTACAAGGAGGACAGTATACAACTGCCCCTTACCTGGGCCTTGCTGGTGCCTGTGCCTGTCCCACTCGCTGCCGCCATCAATTCCATCGAGGAGCGCTTGCTGTGTTTGTGTGGCTAAAATGCCGGTTCCGGACTCCAATAGCGCCAGTACGCCGGACCGGAACCGCTAATAAGCACCAGCCCCATTCCTCCCCTTTCCCTCTGCGATTTCCGGCGGAAATGATGCCGCACGCCTGTTCCGTGGGTGCCGTCCCCTTTCCGGATGCCTCACTTCCAGCGGATGGAGCCCCGCTGCCATCCCCAAGATGGCGGCGGTGCAATAAGCAAAAGGCGGTGGACCTGAGAAAAAAAAAAAACACAGTAAACAGCCGCCGCCTAGGAGCGATGCCCACGACAGTCAGACTCACCCTGAGCCCAGATGAAGAGGGAGAGGGAGCCCAGCCAGCAGCACCTAATATCAGCTGTGGAATGGGAGGAACAGCTCTCATGAGGTAAAAAGCATTTGGTGAAAAACACAGAAAACCTGAGCTCCCAGGACAGCACCTGAGAGCCCTGACTTCCCCACGAAGTGTTCCCTCCGGAGGAAACACAAAAACTGACAATGTGTGGAAAGGAGCCTCCTTTTAAAGTTTGGTGGAAGAGGTGTTTCCTGTTTGCAAGGGGAGGAGTCACTCTCTCTCAAGTGCTGTCCTGAAAGACTGAAAGATGGAAAACAAGTTACCGGTAAGTCTAACTTGAATTTTTTTTGCAAGAAAATTACTTTGAACCCCCAAACAGTATATATATTTTTAAAGCAAAGGCCCTACAGATTAAAATGGTAGGTGCTGCAATTTTTTTTTCTCACAGTATTTGCGTATTTACGCATTTTTTTTGGAAAAAACACACTTTTTAAAATTTTAATGCACTAAAACACACAAAAATTATCAGAAAGTGCTTTGTCTTCAAGTGGTTAGAAGAGTGGGTGATGTGTGACATAAGCTTCTAAATGTTGTGCATAAAATGCCAGGACAGTTCAACCCCCCCCCCCAATTGACCCCTATTTGGAAAGTAAACATCCCAAGCAATTTGCTAATAGGCATGTTGAGTCCATGGAATATTTTATATTTTGCCACAAGTTGCAGGAAAATTACATTTTTCCCCTTTTGTCTTTCAGGACAGCCACCATGAGAGATAGTCTCCTCCTCTTCCTCTAGGAAACACTGCACCAGCCCATAAATTCTTACTTCCCCCTGCCAGACCTCAGTATTAGTGTTTCCTCCGGTGGGGAGACACTGTGCAAGGAACCAGGCCATTCAGTCAGGGTGACTGCGGCTGTTTATATTTTTTGGAGCCTGTAATGGGAGCAGGGGTTTCCTAGGGCATAGGGGGGACTTACCCCTCGTTCTATTGCCACCACTTCCTAGCCGAGTGCGGCTTCAGGTTGGGGGGACTCCCTATCGCAGCTACAGGGCTGCAGCAGGCAAGCGTTCACCTTCCCTGTATTCCATACAGACCGCTCTCTTTTTTTCTTTTTTTTTGGAACTAGGCGGGCCGGACGACGGGCGACGTCATTTCCGGCGGAAGGGCGAGTGCTTGCCTTTGACCCACGACTTCCGGTTCCGG
The DNA here is from genome assembly GCF_042186555.1 of Aquarana catesbeiana. Classification (NCBI taxonomy): domain Eukaryota; kingdom Metazoa; phylum Chordata; class Amphibia; order Anura; family Ranidae; genus Aquarana; species Aquarana catesbeiana. The sequence goes on from NC_133336.1 coordinate 155,060,318, forward strand.
GTCGCGGCGCTGATAGGGAAGCCAGGCACAGGCTGGAGACGAGTCTGGGACGCGCACAGGCAGCGTGGGACTCGGTAGTAGCAACCACCTGCAAGTCATGTCGGAAGCAGATGCTCAGCCAACGGACACTACCTCCAGCCTTCCTAAGGTAAGAGTGCCCTGGGGAAGAGTACTCTTTATCTAGGATTGTCCCTCCATGTATAGTTCCTGTCATGGGGGGGCAGACACCCTGGGTGGTCAGGGGAGGGAGGCTCAGATCCCCACATATTAAGGAGGGTCTTGTGCACTCCTAGGGTTGTATCCTTGTTTTTTTGAAAAAAAAAAAAAAAAAGTGACAAAATGAGACACTTTAGGGGAAACATGGACAAAGGTCTTGTGTAGGGAGTGCATAGACTCCCTTGTTAAGGAGAGGGACTCTGAACAGGAGTCAGGACTTGCAGCCTCGGTTAAGGAGCTTTCGTCCACCTTCTCTTCATTTAAAGCCTTATTTGAAAGGTTTCAGCCTCCCTTTAGTCCAGTCCCCCAGGATACAACCTCGCCTCAGGCTCAGGGCTCTGCTCCTGCCCAACCTGCAACTTCAGTTAGGGCAGTGGAAGCTCCAGGGCCCTCCGGAGTGGAACAAAGACAACCAGACAGTTCCTCCTCCGATTCCCAGGATGGTTCAGAGGGAGAGGACCTGGACGGGGAGTCCAGGAAATCCTCCAGATATAAATTATCCCTGGAAGAGGTAGAGGACCTCTTAGGGGCTATTTATACAACCCTCGGTATTCAGGAAGACAGGAAACCCCTGACCCTTCATGACCAAATGTACAAGGGTTTAGGGGAACAAAGGAGGAAAGTTTTTCCAGTACATGAGGTACTGGTTGAAACTATTAAAAAGGAAACCCTTTTTTATTAGATCCTTAAAAAGGAGATTTCCATTCTCGGATGATCCTACATCTATCTGGAATAAAAGTCCCAAGTTAGATGCTGCCTTCTCCCAGGTTTCCAGACACACAGACCTGGCTTTTGAGGACATGGGGGCCCTGGTGGATGTCATGGATAAGAGAATAGACTCTCTTCTCAAAAAGACTTGGGATTCAACAATTGGTAATTTAAAACCTGAGTTGGCTGTCACAGTAGTGGCTCGCAATCTGGAGCACTGGCTCTCTAAGATTCAGGAGCATATTGAAGCTGGAACGGCAAAAGAAACCATTCTATCTTCTTTCCCTACGATTCTGCGGGGTATCGCCTACATAGCTGATGCCTCGGCAGAATCAGTCCGTATGTCGGCCAGATCAGCGGCTCTGGCCAATTCGGCCAGGAGAGCCCTCTGGCTAAAAACTTGGCCGGGCGATAGCGCCTCTAAGGCCAAGTTGTGCGGCATACCGTTAACGGGAGACCTTCTCTTCGGCCCAGGGTTAGAGACTGTCTTGGACCGCACAGCAGACAGGAAGAAATCCTTCCCAGTTAAGCGGAAAACCCCTACACAGACAAAGAAGGGGTTTCGTCCGCAAAAGCGTAAAGAAATTCCAAAGCCGGAAGGGTAAAAGAAATTCTGGGGTCAGAAGAAGGGCAGGGGAGGGGCGATTTTTCGCCCTCCTGAACAGCCCCGTAAAAACCAATGACTCCCCAACCAGGGTGGGGGGAAGACTGGGGGCCTTCCTCCCACAGTGGGAAGCGATATCCCCCAATCGCTTTATCCTAGGGATTATAAGAAGGGGGTACCATATCGAATTCACAAATCCTCCTCCACGGAGATTTCTTGTCACGCACCTACCCAGGTGTACGGCAAAAGCCGAGGCTCTGTTGGAAGCATTAAGAGATCTGGTAGATCAAAATGTGGTTCTCAGAGTTCCAAAGACCGAGGAGGGAGAGGGTTTCTATTCACACATCTTCGTAGTGAAGAAACCCACAGGGAAATTCAGACTGATTCTGAATTTAAAGCCCCTGAACAGGTCAGTGACGTACAGGAGATTCCGTATGGAAACAATTTTCACAGTCAGAGCCCTGTTGCCCCGCAACTGCTTCATGGTATCTCTGGACCTAAGGGACGCGTATCTACACGTTCCTATTACAGAAGCCTCGCAGAGGTTTCTTCGGCTAGCGGTAAATGTAGGTGGAACAACGGTACATCTACAGTTTCAGGCGCTGCCTTTCGGGCTATCCTCCTCGCCCCGCATTTTCACCAAGGTCTTGGTGGAGGTGATGGCCTTTCTTCGACTCCAGGGAATATCAGTGATAGCATACCTGGACGACCTGCTCCTGTTTGCACCGTGTCCACTGCAGTTAGTCAGAGATCTAGAACTAACAAAGAGAGTTCTTACAGGTCTAGGGTGGCTAATGAACTTGGAGAAATCCAGTTTGATTCCCTCTCAGCGCATCACGTACTTAGGCTATCTGTTGGACTCAACGCTACTGAGAGTGTTTCTTCCAGCAGAAAAAGTACAAAAACTGGACAGGGCAGTGGCTGTTCTCCAGTGCAGCAGTCAGGTCTCCATAAGAGTTCTGATGTCGGTCCTGGGACTATTAACCGCTACCCTCCCAGCAGTGCAATGGGCAGGTCTGCACTTTCGTCCCTTACAGTCCTTTGTCTTAAGGGTGTGGGATCACAGTCAGAAAGATCTGGACACCTTGGTACAGGTTCCACCCCAAGTAAAGAGATCCCTCTGGTGGTGGAGGAGGGTCTCAAACTTGTCGCAGGGTCGTCTGTGGTTCATCCCAGTTTCCCAGGTGGTAACCACAGACGCAAGCGGCAAGGGTTGGGGGGCGCATCTGGGTTCCCTTTTAGCACAGGGCACCTGGGAGGGCGACGAACTAAGAAGGTCGTCCAATTGGAAGGAGCTGAGGGCAATCGGGCTAGCACTCAGGTTCTTCAAGGAGGAGCTACGGGGCCACCATGTTCAGGTGCGGTCGGACAACTCGTCCGCCGTGGCCTATGTAAACAAACAGGGCGGCACGAGAAGCGGAGTCCTGTCAGCCTTAGCATCAGACATTCTGAACTGGGCCGAGATTCACACTCTCTCACTCTCAGCAGTCTTCCTGAGAGGAGAAAAGAATGTGATAGCAGATTTTCTCAGCCGAACCAAACTGAGAGAGGGCGATTGGATCCTCAACCAGGAGGTTTTCAATCTCATTTCAGAGAAATGGGGTCCTCCAGAAGTAGATCTGTTCGCGTCAAGAAGCAACGCGAAAGCCCCTTGTTTTTTCTCCCTAAACAGAGGGGAGGGAGCGCGAGGGGTCGACGCATCGATCCAGAACTGGCATTTCAGAATCTGCTATGCCTTCCCGCCCCCAGCATTATTACCGGCAGTTCTCAGGAAGTTCCAGATGGAAAACACGTCCCTGATTCTAGTAGCACCACATTGGCCAAAGAGGGCTTGGTTCTCAGTACTCAAGCAACTAGCGGTCGAACCTCCCTTATTCCTGCCACCTCGAGAGGATCTCCTCTCACAGGGCCCAGTCCTCTGTCCACAGGTTCACCAATGGCAGTTAGCGGCCTGGCTACTGAGGAGGGTATGCTAAGAGCTAGGGGTTTTTCTGAGAAATAATCTCCACCCTCCTCAACAGCAGGAAGAAGGAAACACGCCAGATTTATAAAAAGGTCTGGGTACGTTTCAATGAATGGTGTGTGGAAGGCTCCTTTGCGGTACACAGTCCCACAACGGTGTTGGAATTCCTTCAGTGCGGGGCAGATAGGGGTTTATCCATAAGTACCCTTAAAGGTCAGGTGTCAGCACTCAGTGCTTATTTAGAAAAGCATCTGGCCACCAACCCTTGGGTGGTCAGATTCTTTAAGGCTCTGTCTAGACAAAGACCGGTTCAGGGCCCTCCCTTTCCCAAGTGGGACCTATCTTTAGTTTTACAGGGCCTGACGGGAACCCCCTTTGAACCTTTAGAGGAATGTCAACTAAAGGATCTTACGTTAAAAACAGTTTTTTTGGTAGCAGTGACAACTGCCAGGAGAGTCAGCGAGATTGAGGCCTTATCTGTTAGACCTCCCTTTTGCGTTATTTTTCCAGATCGGATCATCTTCAAGACTGATCCAGCATTTTTACCTAAGGTTGCTTCTGGTTTTCACAGAAGTCAGGAGGTAGTTCTACCCTCATTTTGTCCCAACCCCTCGGGGGAAAGGGAATTAAAATTTCATTCGTTGGACGTAAGGAGATGTATCCTTCAGTACCTAGAGCTGACCAAGAGGTTTAGAAAGTCAGACTCTTTATTTATTTTGTTTTCTGGGGCCAGAAAAGGATGCAAAGCGTCTCGACGCACTATTGCCAGATGGCACAGAGTAGCCATTGGCCAGGCCTATACATTAGCAGGGAAAGAAATCCCAATGGGTATAAGGGCACACTCTACTAGAGCTATGGCAGCTTCTCAGGCAGAGAAGGCTGGAGCAACACCAGAGCAGATATGCAGGGCTGCAACATGGTCCAGCTATTCCACTTTCGTTAAGCACTACAGAGTGGACCTGGTGTCGGCTAGTGAGCAAGCCTTTGGGCGAAAGGTGTTGCAAGCTGTAGTCCCACCCTAACTGGTAAGTGCTCGTTCATCCTCTCATGGTGGCTGTCCTGAAAGACGAAAGGGGAAAATTAAAGTTACGTACCGGTAACGTCTTTTCCAGTAGTCTTTCAGGACAGCCCTAGTTACCCACCCGAAATTTTGGGGTGTCTTATAAAAGACCAGAACGCAGCATGATAATGATATGGAATAGTATGTTATTAATGTGTTCTTGTGTCTCCCCAGCTGACCGGAGGTAATCTTGGAATATACTGAGGTCTGGCAGGGGGAAGTAAGAATTTATGGGCTGGCGCAGTGTTTCCTAGAGGAAGAGGAGGAGACTATCTCTCATGGTGGCTGTCCTGAAAGACTACTGGAAAAGACGTTACCGGTACGTAACTTTAATTTTTTTTGCAAAGTCATCACTAAATTGTATATTGCTCAAACATACCAAGGGCATATGTGAAATTACACCCCAAAATACATTCTGCTGCTTCTCCTGAGTACAGGGACACCACATGTGTGAGACTTTTTGGGAGCCTAGCCGTGTACAGGACCCCGAAAACCAAGTACTGCCTTGAGGCTTTCTAAGGGCGTAAAATGGTGATTTCACTTCCTCACTACCTATCACAGTTTCGGAGGCCATGAAATGTCAAGATAGCACCCCCCCCCCCCCAATTACCCCATTTTGGAAAGAAGACAATTCAAGCTATTTGAAAGAGGCATGTTGAGTCCATCCATGGAATATTTTATATTTTGCCACAAGTTTCGGGAAAATTAATTTTATTTTTTTTTTTTTTACAGAAAGTTGTCACTAAATGATATATTGCTCAAACATGCCATGGACATATGTGAAATTACACCCCAAAATACATTCTGTGGCTTCTCCTGAGTACAGGGATACCACATGTGTGAGACTTTTTGGGAGCCTAACCGCGTACAGGCCCCCCGAAAACCAATCACTGTCTTCAGGCTTTCTAAGGGCGTAAATTTTTGATTTCACTCCTCACTGCCCATCACAGTTTCGGAGGCCATGAAATGCCCAGATAGCACAACCCCCCACAAATGACCCCATTTTGGAAAGTAGACACCCCAAGCTATTTGCTGAGAGGCATGTTGAGTATTTTGCAGATCTCGCTTTTTGTCACAAAGTTTTGAAATTTGAAAAAAAAAATACATTTTTCTTTTCCTAATTTTCAAAAACGAGAGTTGCAAAATACCATGCCTCTTTGCAAATACCTTGGGGTGTCTACTTTCCAAAATGGGGTCATTTGGCGGGGGGTTGTGCTATCTGGACATTTCAGGGCCTCCGTAACTGTGATAGGTAGTGAGGAGTAAAATCACCATTTTACGCCCTTAGAAAGCCTGAATGGCGGTGATTGGTTTTCGGGATCCTGTACACGGCTAGGCTCCCAAAAAGTCTCACAAATGTGGTATCCCCATACTCAGGAGAAGCAGCAGAATGTATTTTGGGGTGTAATACCACATTTGCCCATGGCATGTTTGAGCAATATATAATTTAGTGACAACTTTGTGTAATTCTTATTTTAAAAAAGTTTGTAATTTTCCCGCAACTTTCCCGCAAAATATAAAATATTCCATGGACTCAACATGCCTCTCAGCAAATAGCTTGGGGTGTTTACTTTCCAAAATGCGGTCATTTGGGGGGGTTGTGCTATCTGGGCATTTTATGGCCTTCAAAACTGTGATAGGTAGTGAGGAGTGAAATCAAAAATTTACGCCCTTAGAAATCCTGAAGGCGGTGCTTGGTTTTCGGGGTACTGCATTTTGGGTTGTAATTCCACATATAACCATGGCATGTGTGAGCAATATATCATTTAGTGACAACTTTGTGTAATTTTTATTTTTTTTGTAGAAAATATAATTTATTTTTATTTTCAAAATTTACGGTCTTTTTCCGTTTATATCGCAAAAAATAAAAACCACAGAGGCATTAAAATACCATCAAAAGGAAGCTCTATTTGTGGGGGAAAAAAAGACACACATTTTGTTTGGGTGCAACATTGCATGACCGCGCAATTACCAATTAAAACAGCGCAGTGCCAAATTGTAAAAAGTGGCTGAAGTGCTTAAAGCAACCTGTCAAGTAAAACATTTTTTGTTGTGTTTTTTTTTTAAATACAATGTTCCTCTGTTTAACCCCTTATTAACCCTAATTTACTCTAATCAGCCCTAATTAACTCCTTATTCTCTTTCTCCATTTTTTTATTTTCCTGCTGATTTTTTTTGTCCACTTCTATTTTATAAACTAAACTATTAATAATTAAAACTCTTTTTTTGTTTTTGCTTTGTTCATTTTTATTTTTACAGCTTAGAGTTATCATATATTTACACGTTTGTGCATTGAAAACTGCACAAATTGTAAAAAAAAAAAAAAATTGTATTTCATTTGTAAATAATTTTTCAATGCTTTGTTCCATTGCTGACAGCTGAAGTGTAAACAAAACAGTTGCCGGCATGTACCGTATGGGTGATTGAGTACAAACACCAGATCTGTCAGTGTTTCTTGTGCCTTTCATCATCCAAAATTTGTTTCGTAGGTTTGCAAGGCCACAATATTTTGGAGTACAGTAAAGGACACAGGTTCCTCCTCTCTCTGTTCCTCCTCTGTTTATCCTTAATTGCTTGCTAAAAAACATGGAATAGGTAGAGTTATATGAGGGTGCACTGGGGGCATTCTAGCAAAGCTTTTGCCAGTGTCCAATCACCTGAAGGTAGCAGCATATACTGTAAACCATTGTCTATGACTTCCTTTTCTGTACTCCAAGATCCAGAATTTACAGGTAAGTCGCATTTCCTTTTTGTTCATATGACATAAAGTGTAAAATGTATAATAGATACTCTAATGTACAGTAAAGCTCATTTTTTTTATTACTCACTCAAGCCAGATATATGCAGAGCATGGATTTTAACAAATTTGATTGCAAATCTTACCTGCTTCTCTATGATTGCCAAGAGTAAAGATCTGTCTTATCTATAATTACAGGATCAGTCTTACTCTACTCAGTTTACCAATTACATGGGGTTGCACTCTGCACTAATAACCCAAAAAAACTCCAAATACAACCATACATATATGATAAGAAGACACAGAACACAAAATTGGAGTAAATTGGACACGGTACTTTTGGTTTCAAATATTCAGACCATTTAGAAAATAACTTAATAAATCCATTAAATTAGTATATAACAAATCTGACAATGCTTAGCCATAATTACTCAAACAAAACATAACTTCCATTTATGATAAAGTCCCCCTTTGGTACAAAGGTAACAAATCATTTAAAGTGCTCGGGCCAGCCAGCTGTACTCACTCAGCTGCCCCCCTTACACACACCCACACACTGAGCTGCCTCTCACACACACCTGTACACACTCAGCTCCCCCCCACACACCTGTACACACTCAGCTGCCCCCCCACACACCTGTACACTCAGCTGCCCTCCCCCCCCCACACACACACCTTTGCACACCTAGCTGCCCCCCCACACACACCTGTACACAAACAGCCTCCTCCCTTCACTTCTATTCACATCCTCCACTTGTAAGGTGATCTCCCTAGTCCCAGGTCCTGTTTCTATATGTCCCTGTGGAACACGAGAGGAGCTGCAATCCAAAATATAGTACAGTACACACAAGGGGTGCACATGCAGCAGCAAAAGGTGGCAGTAAAGAGCCCGACTGTGAGCTCAATAACACAGAGCAGCAGCTGCGGACTCGCACAAATATAGAGAGCCAGCGCAGCTACAGATCACCCACCCTGCCTTGTCCCATCCCTGATACTGTAGCTGGCCTGACACCCCCCAAAGTGTGGCACCCGGGTCGGCCTGCCCCCCCATAGGTATGCCACTGCAAAACACTTAAAGTGTTTGTAAAGTCACTAAAGTGACTTTACATGTATCCCATGCAGATATTCTGCCATTAATGAAAGTGTAAGTGTTTGCCAGAAATGAACATGGGAAATACATTTTCTGACACTGCAGCTGTGCGGTCAAATGATCCTCCTGTGCTGGCCAGCATCAATCTTTGCAGAGAAGTGGGAGGGGCCGAGATTCCCCTCTGCTGGCCGGCTGATATCACAGGGTAATCTCCGCCCTTCCTGCTTCTCTCCAAAGAGCAAGGCTGGCCAGCACAGGGGAATCGTGTTTGCAGGGCTGCAGTGTCAGAAAAGGTATTTGCCCTATTCATTTCTAACAAACACTTAAACTTTAATTAATGGCAGCATATCTGCATGGGATTCCTTTCCTATGTGCTGCATTATGCAGCTGAATAGAGGTGGGAGGGGCGGAGAGGAAAGCGATCTCATGATGACAGGGAGCTAGAGGGGAGAGATTGTCAGAGGAGAGAGCAGGACTGCAGATTACGAGGCACGTAAACTGACCATGGTAGTCTGGGTTCAGCAGCCATGATTATCGTGGTCAGCAGAGGCAGTGGAACTCAAGAACTGGCCGGATCAACCAGGTTTATTACCAGTTAGGAAGAGAAGAATTGCACAGCACAAGCACTGTGCTGTTATTCATGCCTTAAAGGAACAGGACCTTCGTTTTTCTTTTTTAGGTTTACAAACATTTTAAACTTGGGGCATGACAACCAAATGTACCTAGGGACCATTTTAAAGAAAACAATGAATGTATTTGGAGAGTGTCCCGAATGTCATGTCTACCTCAATGCAGGTGGTCAGACACTATAGCTAGCTACTGTGTGCTTCACCTATAGCAGCCCCCTTTCCCTTAAGGCAAGCAGGCCTACTGGTAATTGGTTGCCCCAGGACTTATACACAATGCTATAGTGCCTGGCCACCACACCAGGGCAGACCCGAACACAGCAAACAACAGACTACTTGCAGTTTAGCAGACAGATAGCTTGGTTCTGAGATGGTCCAGGTAATAAAGCAGGCTGAGTTCAGGGAATAGTCCATTATCTGATCCGGGTCATACACAGGAAAATCCAACAGCAAAGCATGGCAGAAAAATGGGAGGCTTGAACAGGAACAATGTAGGTAACTGTCTTTATCACAAGCAATGGATAGAGTGTTCGGTTTGCTTATATCAGGTGACTAATCAGATCAATCATCTTGCAGGTGAACACAGACAGGGGAAAAGCAACAGCCAACACCCAGGTGCTGGAATAAGGAACAGGGGCACTAAGTGATCATTACCCCCCCTCTGAGAAGGGGTCCCCCCGACCCTCAAAGACCAGATGGACATCCAGCACAGGACCATCAGACTGGGCAGAGGTCCGTGAATCCACAAGGTCAAGTTGGTTAGCAGGGGACATGTCGCAAGGGTCAAGCCGGACACCTGAAATACGAGCGGAATGCAGAGAGCCCTGAAAAAAGGATTGAAAGCCCCACCTGGAATGAGGCAGTTTATCCAAAGGGTGGATTGAACCTCTAATGCCCTGTACACACGGTCGGATTTTCTGCCGGAAAATGTGCGATTGGAGCTTATTGTCGGAAATTCCGACCGTGTGTAGGCTCCATCAGACTTTTTCTCTTGGAATTTCCGACACACAAAGTTTGAGAGCAGGCTATAAAATTTTCCGACAACAAAATCCGTTCCCGTCAATTCCGACCGTGTGTGGGCAATTCCGACGCACAAGGTGCCACGCATGCTGAGAATCAATTCCGAGACGGAACTGCTCGGTCTGCTAAAATTAGCGTTCGTAATGGATATAGCACTTTCGTCAGGCTACAATGTTTTAAATAGTTCAATGCAGCGCACTCTCTTCTTCTTAATGCTAGAAGAATTAAGTTGTTTTGCTGTTCATATTCACACAGAGTTCTCACAAACTTCTTTCTTTATTATTTATCGTGATTTCATGAATATAATATTTTTATTTGTCACATCTACCGAAAATTTTTTAATTTTTTTATGTTTTTAGATTAATTTTTTTAACGCTGGAGAAACAGCAGAGATTGGCGAAGCCTTTAGCCCCCAGGGCACACATCAATTATTTTACTGCTAAATTGGTGGCCTGAGGAGTTCATATATAAGGGAGTACAATCTGGTCCAGAAGTCCAAGAGATCATGAACAGCAGCAGATGACATGTATTGTCCCCAGGCTGTGGTCATACAAGAGCCTGCATCTTTTGTCAGACCAGACTGAACCCAGGGCCATCACTTTCTTGTCTTCCTTCCACTCTTCCTTCCACGCTGTGTCTGTGGTGGTGGAGTTGTGGCAGGAGGAGGAGGAGGATGATGCAACTCTCACAGGTGGGTATTGGGTGTGATTTCGCCCCTCACCCCCTTAGTTAATGTTTTGTAAAGGATGTCCTCACACATGAGGCGTTGGCCCTCCTGCATGTCCTGCAGGTTTGTGGCAGCCATGCAGGCAAAGGCCTCTTCACGAGTGGGGGTGGCTCTGAGGGACGCAGAAGCCTCCTGAATCAGCCTGAGCGCTGAATCCTCCACGTTACTCCCCTTCCTGGGTCTTTTGTTTGGAAGGCGGAGGGGAGGGACCTGGGATTCTGTGAGGCTCCTACTGGGCCCGGCCACCTCCTGGCTGCCACTTACCCTGGACACCTCCTGGCTGCCACTAACCCCCGCCTCCTCCTGTGTGCCACATTCCGCAGCCTCCTCCTGGCTGAGGTCTTCCTGTGTACGAAAAAGGGACATAGCTTTAGTTTTTTTTTCATCAATCACACACAATTTTCACCTCATGACATTTGCAAATTGAATGTTAAGAAATATAAAAGATTATCATTCTGAGCCCAGCATTTTTCATTCTTGTCCCAATTATTGTTGCCCACTACTGTCTATTGATATGTAAAACACTTTATTAAATCATCAATTAGTGATCAATAATAACATCTAGTAAACATCATTTATTTATTGACCATAAATCTGTAGAACAATGCTATACCTGACTCCAGCTGGGCTCTTCCACTTCTTCCTGGCTGGAAGTCCCAGGTTGGACATCGGAAGCCTCAGCTGGGGTGGAAGATAGGGTGGAAGGAAGGGTTGAGAGGGATTCCCTGACTTCAGTCTGGTCTGACAGAAATCGCAGTCTCTCATAGTACCACAGCCTGGGGACATAAACGTCATCTGCTGCAGCTCCGGATCTCTGGGAATCCAGGACCTTCTTGCACTCCCTAAGATAAGTGCTCCTCAGGCCACCAATTTTGGCTTTTAAATAGGGGATGGTTGCCGTGGGGACCATCGTTCGTAGGAAACATTGTACGTTCGGCCAATAAAACACCATGTTTTGTCCAGATGCATTTCAATACATTTTTTATGGCCTACTTCTCTTAAAATAATTTTGTTGTCTAGATGGGTTAGTAACTAGAATGAAATGCAAACTAGATTCTGTGTAAGGAGAGGACACTCAGCAGCTGTTTATACATCTGGACGCAGGAGTACTAGTGTGGGACACAAGAACACCCTTTTTTAGTAGGGGGCCCACACAGGTGCTCCAGTGTATAGTATAGGGGTGTCTCCATCTGTGAAGCTTGCACAAAACAGGTAAGTATTCAAGCTTGACAAAGGACAAAAATATTTCTTCATCTTGGAATTCCTATTTCTGCCATCAAATATCGGTGTGCTAAGTATACCTATTTTTTTACATAGGGGAGAAAAGACTTGGAGGACACCACTCATCAGAGGAGACAACAGACCCCCCACCTCATGAAGAAGTGGAAATCCCCCAAACCCAAGCAGAGGAGGAGGATGGAGACGTGATGGAAATTGTCACCACAACAGGTGAGTGTCTGCGACCACAGCTTCAGGTGAGAGATGGATGCCGGCATATTTATAATACATGGTGTGTTTGTTTTTTATATATTTTTAGGTGATTGTGATGTTATCACCAATGAAAGTGCCCAGATCCTGATCGGGGAGATCATGAGGTGTAATAGGGACTTGGAAAACATCAAGCAAAACATCAATGATGTTCAAAAAAAATGAAGAACGTCACTGATGTTTTAGGGAGAATTTAAAACCCCTAGAAATCCCTAACTTATTTGTGCTTTGTGTTTTTGTTTTTCTGACAATTTTGTGACAATTTTTTGACATTTGGTAGAAAAACCAAATTTTGAAAACGCACACAGTGTGTCAACATGTGCTATCTGCCATCACAGGAGATCAATGTATGCGTTTTGGGGGTGCAACCCCTTCCTCAATAATAAAGTAGCTGAGAGGAAGGGGTTGCAGCCACAAAACACGTCCCTTGATCCCCCATGATGGCAGCTAGCACATGTTGACATTTGGCAATTTGTGTGCATCTTTAAAATTTGGCTTTTCCAGGACTGACTTCACCCCATCTGCTGAACGCAATATAAAACACAGTTTGATAAATACTCATGTCTAATATTGCCTTCACTTTCTATAAAAGTTGAACTTTGTAAGTCCCAGAGTTGTGTATTTCTTTTTGGTTTTAAACATGCTTGTTTTATCTTAAAAGGCAATTTCTACTTTTTAATGTGACCTAAGAAAGTACTAGTTACTTACCGGTAACTGTCTTTCTAGGAAATCTTCCAGGACGGCACACCTGAGAGATGAGAGGCTCCTCCCCACAGGAAACACAATCAATCAACAGCTGTTTTAAGTCCACACCCTTCCCCTTGATCCTCAGTTTGTAGAATAGTAACTCCTGAACCTGGTTCACAAGGGAAATCATTTCTCATAGGCACTCACCTTCTAGTGTTCTAAAATTTTTCCCTCCTCCAACAGGTGGGAAGTATGCCTGCCGTCCTGGAAGATTTCCTAGAAAGACAGTTACCGGTAAGTAACTAGTACTTTTCTCAAGTCATCTTCCAGGACAGCACACCTGAGAGGATAATCAAGTAACTCAGGCCTACCTTAGGGTGGGACCACTGCAAGACCCTCTTGGCGAACCTCGGTTCTACAGTAAGCTTTACCTTCACTCCATATGCTTGATGAAGGTATCTTAGCTGGATCATGCGGCTGATCTGCCGGTCTACTCCACCGGTGTCCCTGCCTTCTCGGCTTCGGATGCAGGATCTAGGTGGAGTGGGCTCTTAAAGATGGAATCAGAAAACATGTTAAACTTGTAGGTTATCAATGTTGCCTGTCACACATCTAACAACAATGGCCTATTCTGCCTATAGGTGCTGCTTAGAACCACTAAAAAGATTAATCGGAGACCTGTGTTGTAAGACAAGGACACTACATGGATCTATAAGGGGGCCTGTATTAACACAACCCTGTCCAGGGAAATAAAACTGCCAAAAAAAGGGGGGGCCCCTGACAGACAACCCCTTTTTGTTCATTTTTATCTTTACGTCAGCAAAGACTGAAGGGAAACTTACTTAAGGGAAATAGATTAACAAAAACTTAATCCCTGGGTTTAAGGCATGCCCAATCTATAGTTTTACTTATGCCTGAGAGCCTACTCAGGAGATTAACATCCATAGCAGGAGAAGAACACTCATATTGCTACATCTAGTTTTGATAGAAGGGCAAAATGAAGGCCATGCACCGAGCTGTAACCTATTTGGTCGGGTATACATCTTTATACTTCATCTTCAGGCCATAAAACTCCTCTGAACCGAACTTCCTAAGTTCTTATTAAACAGGGTGATTCATTATCGCCTTCCTCCAGTGACACATAACTCTACTGGGCTTCACCCTAGGAAATGGCTCTGGCATCCCTGAATGTAAGGGGTCGAGGCTTTCTGAAATGTGACATCTGCAGCCAGAACTCCTGGCCCTTCCACGGAAGGTGATACATGTATTATTAATATCACAAATAAACAAATCATAAATTGTGGACATAGCACAATAGATGTAGACAGAAAGGACACAAGAATAGACAAGAATGTTGTGTATCTGAGTGTGACTAGTTAAACCAAAATATCAAATATGGGAAGAGACCCAAATCTGAACCTCACAGTCTGGTTTTCTGATGTGCGGCCAATATGTAAGCATTAAGACACAAACACACCTTAAATGCTGCGCATTTCTGAAGTGCAGCTAGCTAGGTCATAACTGGTAAATACAGAAAGGACGGGAACCCCCTTTTACAGTGGTGTTTTACTGATTTACAGTAAAACAAGGCCATAAAGAGAAGACAGAAAGATCCAAACTTCTATGTTGCGTATTTATGACGAACCACCAAGTACAGTTATAAGACAATCCTTCCTGTTATGCAGTTCTGTAGTGCAGTTACATAGAACCAACAGAGAAAGAACACAAGCAACCTACAGCATTGTGCTTTTCTGAAGTGCCATAAGGTAAGGCAATATGAAACAGAAAGCACCAACAAGCTTCAATGTTGAGTATTTCTGCTGTGCAGCAACATAAAAACAAAGAAACAACAGACAGCCTTTACAGTTGCGATCTTTCTGGTCTACTGCAAAATAAGGCAATAACTCCACAATGAGTATTCCTGCTGCGTTGCAAAACCTGAACCAGAAGGGACAGATAAGCTTAGGGTTCCCACACCCGTGCGACCCAACCTGCCACTTGGGGCTGCAAGACTCATGAGAAGTCATATACTATGGCTTCCAAAGGGTACCATTCGTGACTGTGCGACTCCAGGTCGCAGCGTCTCCAGCAGTCCCTGCTTAGGGAACCACAGACCTCAAAATTACACAGGTCGCAGGAAAAGCAGCTTTCAGGTCGAACAAACAAGGGTCCCCATGCTGTGGCTCCCTGGAGGAGTGCAGCCAACAACCCCCTACTGTGTATACCTAAGAAACAGCAAGGAAGATCAATGAGAAACACCACTTACTGCTGTGCCTTTCTGATATACGGACGATAAGGCAGTAAATATAGGACATACAGGACACAAACAATGTTCAATCTTTGTGTATGTCTGATGTGTAGCATATACCAATACTGAGCAGAGATGCCATCACTCTCAATGTGTCTCCCTGCTGAGCAGCAAAAACAAATCAGAAAAAGAGAAACAACCTTCGCTGTTGTGTCCTTTCTGATATGCAGCCAATAAAGCAGTAAATGTAAGACATAAAGGACAGACAACCTTCAATCTTGTATGTGTCTGATGTGCAACAACAATCTTGAATAGAGATAGCACATCCATATTCAAGTGATTTGGCATGTGACTCAACATGTCAAATCGCATGCCTAAAATCGGCAGCCATTGCCGTTAATAGCACTGTCTAAATCAGCACGGGCCACTTTCTGGTGCTGAACTGATTACCAATGGCAGTATGTGTACTACCCCTGGCACAGGTTCAATTTTGTATTTTCCAACAAAATCAGGACCATCCATCTTCACTGCTGCCTTTCTGATAAGCAACCAATAAAGCAGTAATACAAGACCCACAGACAGACCTCAATCTTGTATATCTCTGATGTGCAATAATATAACAGTTCTGAATAGAGATAGCACATCCATATTGAAGCGATTTGGCATGCGACTCAACATGTCAAAATCACATGCCTAAAATCGGCAGCCATTGCTGTTAATAGCACCGTCTGAATCAGCACAACATCACTTTGTGGTGCTGAACCGATTACCAATGGCAGTATGTGTACTACCCATGGCACAGGTTCAATTTGTATTTTCCAACAAAATCAGGACCATCCATCTTCACTGCTGCCTTTCTCATAAGCAACCAATAAGGCAGTAATACAGGACCCATAGACAGGCCTCAATCGTGTATATCTCTGATGTGCAACAATCTAACAATTCTGAATAGAGATAGCACATCCATATTGAAGCGATTTGGCATGCGACTCAACATGTCAAATCGCATGCCTAAAATCGGCAGCTATTGCCGTTAATAGCACTGTCTGAATCAGCACGATGCCACCTTGTGGTGCTGTACCGATTACCAAAGGCAGTATATGTACTACCCCTGGCACAGGTTCAATTTGTACTTCTGTTATGGAGCCCGACAAATCAGGACCATCAATCTTTCCTGCTGCCTTTCTGATAAGCAACCAATAAGGCAGTAATACAGGACACAAAAACCCCACAGACAGACCTCAATCTTGTGTAGGTCTGATATGCAGCAATATAACAATTCTGAGCAGAAATGTCATCACCAGACTCAATGATGTGCGTTTCTGGCGTGCGGCACAAAACCAGAAAGTACAGACCACCTTCCCTGTTGTATTTTCTGATCTGTAGCCAAACAAAGCAGTACCTTTAGGATATAAAGGACACCCAACAAGCTTCAGCAGAGATGTCACAAATCTCAATGTGTACTTTAGTTGTGCCACCAAACACCCCAGCAAGGACAAACCTTCACTACTGAGGTCTACTGGTGAGCAGCCAAGAAGGAGTCATGGTGTATCCCTTTATGAAATAACCAAACAGGGGCAATTTATTTCATAGGCATAGCCTGGGCTGTAGATGCTAATCCTTCACCACCAGTGAAGGAACCAATCCTAAAATGGTTGGACAGCTTACTATAGTAGCTGTTGTCCTACCTTACCTCCGTAGATTGAGCAAATGCTAGCCAGCTCATACACAGGTGGGGCTGATCAGTAACTAAGGCCCCTTTCACACTGGGGCGGTTTTCAGGCGTTATTGTGCTAAAAATAGCGCCTGCAAACCGCCCCTAAACAGCCTTCCGCTGTTTGTTCAGTGTGAAAGCCCGAGGGCTTTCACACTGAAGCGGTGCGCTGGCAGGAGAAGAAAAAATCTCCTTTCAGCCGCATCTTTGGAGCGGTGAAGGAGCGGTGTATTCACCGCTCCTAAACTGCTCCTGCCCATTGAAAGCAATGGGACAGCGCGGCTATACCGCGGTAATACTGCGGCTATAGCCGCGCTATACGAGGGGTTTTAACCCTTTTTCGGCCGCCAGCGGGGGGTTAAAACTGCACCGCTAGCGGCCGAATACCGCGGTAAAACAGCGCTAAAAATAGCGCTGTTTTACCGCCAACGCCCCCTACCGCCCCAGTGTGAAAGGGGCCTAAAGTCTCAATGAGCCCAGCCCTAGAGACCAATTTAAGACCTCTAGAAAGGGTGGTTACCAATTTAGCCTGGAGGTAAATAGCCACCTGCAGGCCTTAAAGAAGCAATCATATAGCCATCTAGCTCTTGCATATGTTTGCACAGAAAATCCTTAATCAAAGGATATAGGAAAACGATTTATGGTAAATCGCTTTTAGATCTGTCACTGAGTGGACTATAGCCCAAACCAACAAAAAGGTTTTTCTTACCTCCTGCATTAAAATATAACCACAATGTAAGGGTGGAGTGGGAGGTTGGAGCTTATGAAAAGTTACCCATAGCAAGCAACCCCCAAAAGGAGGATGTGTCACAAGGGAGACCCTACTGTGCCACACAGAAGTTTGGTCCCTGCCACATTGTTGAAAGTTAGGTCAGCTTTTAAGCATCTTGGAGCAACTTTAAGCAGATTCCTAGCAGCTGGGCTAATAGGGCCAGATAACCTAGTGTACCTGCTGAGCAAGGGAGCTTACTCCTGAATCCTTCAACCATTGCACCATTAATAACTTGTTCAGTGGTATACCTGGCCAGTAAGGAACTCTTTGTTCTACCAGGTCACCCTCTTTGCTATATTCACCCCTACTAATGTACCACAACCGGGTATGTAGGGAGAGGCTGGCAACCTACTGTTGTGATAACCACAGTGTCTCTGCTATAAGAGGAAGCTGTGGCTGGTGGTTTTTAGCAGTAGCTTCTGGGCTATTTTGTTATGGAGACCCCAGGTCCTGCATTGCACCACTCAGTAAATACAGGTGGAAGGGGAAAAAATGCCTTACCTACCTCTTTCCCATCTGAGGTGGTTTAGGCACACTCGCTCCTCTGTACCACTTGTCCACCATATAGCATCTCTGATGTAAGAGGGAGCTGTGGCTGGTGTCTTTAGCAAAAGCTTCTGGGCTATTTGAATCCAGACCCCAGGGGAGATTATCTCAAATGCCCAGAAACCATCTGGCTGGGATTTGGGATTTTTGACTCACCGTTGTCGTCTTCCCCTTTTGCCACAGCCACCGGGCTTGCTTTTCCATCCTTATGGTCCACACGCAAGGAGGATAGCCGCCAAAGTGCCCCCCCGCCCACAACTGCTGTCCCTTTAGGGAGCTGCAAGGTTAGGCTGTGTCCTGCACTGTCCAGTCAGTATATACACATAGGGGGGGCAATGCCGTACATTCCTCATTCCCATCTGAGGTGGTTTAGGCAGACATTCACCATAGTGAACTGGTGCCTCCTCGAAAGGAGGATGTGGGCGCCTGCTCCTGCTGACTCTCAGCCTTCCCTTCTGGGTAAGAATGCGGGTCGTTCAGGTGGTGCCTTCCCCAGCAGCCCACGCGAGCTACCAGGGGCCCAGGAGTCAGGGGATATGATCCCCCTGGAAACAACCGACGGCCCGAACCCCCCCCTTCTGAACGGACGTCCGGACAGGTAAGGAGGGAGACAGGATAAAGGCCCCTGAAGTTCTGGGTACACCACTGTACCCAGGGGCCTTCAGCTCTCAGGGGGGCTTTCCCAGTTTCTGCTGCCCCCCCTGAGGAAAGGATAGGGGAACCCCCCGGGAAGGATAAATATATCCTGCCAGACCCAGAGGCTTCCCAAGCATTTGGTCCGGCTCCCAAGGGGAGACCACCAGCCCCAGGCTTCGGTCATTTGGAAAAAAACAAACAGTTTCGCTGTGTAGGGAGAAACACAATCAAAAACTGAGGATCAAGGGGAAGGGTGTGGACTTAAAACAGCTGTTGATTGATTGTGTTTCCTGTGGAGAGGAGCCTCTCATCTCTCAGGTGTGCCATCCTGGAAGATGACTTGAGAAAAATTGTTATACAACAAACATGTTAATTTGTTCTAAAAAAAACTTTTATAAATGCACATGTGATTGTGCTTTGATTAAAAAGATTGAGAATCAACAATGTGTGGCTTCTTCTTTCAATGCTCAGAAGCATTTTTTGTAGTAAAGTTGGTGTTTTCAGTGACAATGGGGGTTATTTACTAAAGGCAAATCCACTTTGCACTACAAGTGCAGTTTCAGTGCAGTCTCAAGTGCACTTGTAGTGCAAAGTGTATTTTCCTTTAGCAAATAACACCCAACAGTGCTTTATAATTTTACACAATCACACCATTTTCAGGACTCCCCAAATTTCAGTTATGGTCAGCTGACATATCGATGGCCCCCCTACCCGCAAAGTATTCAATGTATCTTAGACGGACCTCGCAGGCACTCTGGGGGGGCAAGCCAGGACGGCCAGCGTCAAGCGCCGTCAGGTTTGGTTCATTCATATTAATTCTGGCTTCAGGCCCAACTGAGCCAGCATAGTTACAAGAATTTCTCCTTAAAAAGTTATGGAGAACACAGCAAGCCAGGGTGATGTGATTGAGTTTATATTCTGCCATGTGTATGGGTGTAAGAAATAGGCGGAACCGGTTGGCCATTGTTCCAAACGTGTTGTCCACTACTCTTCGGGCTCTGGCCAGCCAGTGATTAAAAACCCTCTGATCCGGGGTGAGTGTCCTCATAGGGAATGGCCGCATAAGATGGTCCCCCAGCGCAAACGCTTCATCCGCAACAAAGACGAATAGGAGTCCTTCCGCATTGTCTTCTAGAGGTGGCAAGCCCAAGCTGCCATTCTCGAGATGCCTGTAGAACTCCATGTGGGCGATGACTCCACATCTGACATCCGGCCATCCTTCCCCACGTCCACATACAGGAACTCATAAGTAGCCGACACCACTGCCAACATCACAATACTATTGAAGCCCTTGTAGTTGTAATAGTATGACCTCGAGTTGGGTGGTGGGAAGATGTGGACATGTTTCCCATCAATTGCCCCGACGCAGTTAGGAAAGTCCCACCACTGAGCAAAGTGGGAGGCCACAGCCTGCCATTCCTGTGGGTTGGAAGGAAACTGTGGAGTCAAACAAGAAAAATAAATTAATTATTTTGCACATAAACATGGAAAGCAGATTAGACACAAACATTCTTGGCCAACATCAGTATAACATTTATTGTAGGGTGTATTTAAAGACAAAGGTATAAGGTCCACCTATCAGATTCCTCCCCACTCTCATGGGCCATTTTAAAAATTTTAGGGAGGGGGATGTTTTGGACAGGTAACCCTCTCCACTTCATTGAGAGATGAATGCCTAAATAATGTGTATAACTTTGGCCAGCCCCTCCTTAATTTACACTATTGGCAGCCCACTGGACAGGTAAGAGGTGTCATAATACGAAGATATAAATACACACTGTGCACATTTTAGCACATGTTTACATTCTGCTATTACCTATCTTCCTACCTATCAAGATAATAATAGGATACAAAAACTTTAAACAGTACCATTTGAAAGTATTCAGGCAGGCCCTTGCACTACATGCTTTGGGGAATTCATCCAGAAATCTGACCACAAAAGAGGTGGGTATAGTGTGTATGGGTTTGGCAAAGTCAGCAGATAGAGGATTGGTATCAGCTGAGTTAGCAGTTGAGGGGAGGGAGGGTTCCAAATGATTTTGGGACCCAAAAAAAAAAAGCCTCTGGCATTCTGCCAGATATTAAAGCACACATCACAATTTTACACATTTTAGGGGGTATTTAGGGTAAAGCACTACTATGGAGCTGACAAAATACATTGTTAATTGAGTAGATGAGGTGGATATAGGCCCAGGAGAGCATGCTGGGGAGGTTAGTGAAGGCAAATATGTATGAAGGACAAAAAAAATAAAAAAAAATCCAGCATGCATGAGGACAAAGGGGACATTTACAGCATATTACAATCATGGTAATTAGGGAATGAGGAAAGAAATACATTACATTAGCAAACATTAAATACAATAAAATGTGATGTTAAAGGATAAAAATCTTACCTTAATATACTCCTTCTGCAGGACCTGGATGATGGCAGAAAGGGTCTCTGGGATAATGATCCCCAGAGCCTGGGGAGAGATGCCTGTCGAGAACTTGAGGTCCTGCAGGCTTCTCCCCGTTGCCAAGTACCGCAACGTGGTGACCAGCCTCTGCTCCGGAGTGATGGCTTGCCTCATGCAGGTGTCCTGCCTGCTGATATAAGGGGTCAGCAAAGCCAACAAATGGTGAAATACGGGGTCCGTCATCCAGAGAGAGTTCCTGAAATCGTCAGGATTATTCTCACGGATCTCATGGAGCAAAGGCATGTGACAGAATTGATCACCCTGGAGCAACCAATTCTTGGTCCATGAACTTCTCCTCGCCCTGTTCATGGACTGGGCTTGTGTCAAAGTAAGGACCCTAACACCAAGCCCCCGCACAGCACGAACTCTGTGATGAGTACGTACACGCAACATGGCTAGAAAACGATCAGCTGGTCAGAACGAAGTAACAGAACGCACTAAAGAACAGTAAGGCCTGTGAAGAGTGAAAATCAGTAAAGAACGGACAAGAACACAATGACAAGTCAATGGGAACTCGCTGCACGCACTGAAGACCAGATACAAACCCACAAGCACAAACTGAACACCAGAAATACGATCTGAAAACCACAAGTCTGAAAAAGCACGAATCGTCTCTCACCAAACTTTTACTAACACGAGATTAGCAAAAGGAGCCCAAAGGGTACCGCGCTTGGTACTGAACTGCCCTTTTATAGTCTTGTCGTACGTGGTGTACGTCACCGCGTTCTTGGCGTTCGAAAATTCTGACAACTTTGTGTGACCGTGTGTATGCAAAACAAGTTTGAGCCAATATCTGTCGGAAAAAATTCATGGATTTTGTTGTCGGAATGTCCGATTAATGTCCGACCGTGTGTACAGGGCATTAGACTGGTTAGAGAAGTAGGGTGAGGCCAGGTTACAGAAAGCCCTGAATAAGAAAAAACAGGAAGTTCAATGGGCATGGGCTGGACTGGCATAACTGATGCAGTGGCTGACTGGGCTGCATCGCCAGATGTAGCGACAGTCTGAATCGTATCCCCAGAGAGTCCAGAATAAGAAAAAGCAGGGAGTTCAATGGGCATGAGCTGGACTGGCGTACCTGATGCAGTGGCCTACTGGGCCGCATCGCCAGGTGTAGCAACTGTCTGAATCGCATCGCCAGGCGCAGCAACTGTCTGAATAGTATCACCAGGTGTAGCGACTGTCTGAATTGCGTCGCCAGGCGTAGAGACTGTCTGAATCGCATTACCAGGCGTAGCGACTGTCTGAATCGCATCGCCCAGAGTAGCGACTATCTGAATTGCATCACTAGGTGTAGTGACAGTGGAACTTGCGGACAAAATAGCCTGGTTGTGCGTCCAAGGGGGTTTAGCGACAGGCAAAGGTAGGGGTAATCCAGGGGGCTTAACTTCTGAGGATTTAGAGGAAGTTTCCAAACAGGGCTCAAGACTTTGAGACAATGGATAAGCTCGGTCTCTAGGAGGAGAGGGTTAAGGCTGTGGCAATTGGCTGGAGAGGTGAACTGTAGAGAATTCAATAGACTTGTCGGCGTCTTTTGTTATAACAGTGTCATATAAAGGTACATGGTTATGTAAACTGTAGTCACATTTGGAAACATTGTCAAGATCCAGATCTGAATAGGACTGGAATAAAGGCATGTGACTGGTACTGGCCACACAAGAGTTATACATGGGCAACTGGTCACCGATTTTAATGCAATTCTGGATGCAGGTCTGGGACCACGACCCAATCTCCTCTGCAGCCCAGTCTATGTGCGGGTTGTGAAGTTTAAGCCAGGGGTACCCCAAGATAACGGGATAAGCAGGATAAGAGATCGGGTAGAAGCTGATTGTCTCCCTGTGAAATTCCCCAATAGTCAGGGTAATAGGTACCGTACATAAGGTCACCAGACCCATTGACAAGGGGGAATTATCAACGGCTAAGACTGAGAAGGGTCTGTGCACCTTAGTCACCGTAACCTGTAGACTGTGTGCTGAGTCCCTATCAATGAAATTGCTAGCAGGACCAGAATCAATTAAAGCGTAGAGGTGGTGAGAAAACTTGGCAGAACTAAGTTGTACAGGAACAAATAAGCAATCTCGGGGATAACCTGACCCAGTATAGTCTAAAGAAGCAGACCCCACCTGCATTAGACTCTTTATGTTTCCCTGCTTATTAGGGCAGCTGGCGACAAAGTGGCCGTTTTTGCCACAGTATAGGCAGAGACCCTGAGATCTTCTCCTAGCCTTTTCCCCAGAGGACAAATGGGTTGTGCCAATCTGCATGTGCTCCTCCTGGATAGGATGAGAGGACCCAGGAAGGGCTGATGGAGAAGTGGCGAGCAGAGTGCGAGGGGACAAGGAAACGGACCTCTGCACGCCTTTCCCATAAACGCCTGTCTATACGTATGGCTACTTGCATGGCTTGATTCATCGACTTTGGTTCAGGGTAGTGTACTAAGGAGTTCTTGATAGAGTCTGATAAGCCTAACCTGAATTGGCTTCTTAGAGCGGGGTCATTCCACCCTGAGTCAGGTGCCCAGCGGCGGAAATCAGAACAATATAGCTCAGCGGTGTGTTTACCCTGACGTAATGACCTAAGATTAGCTTCTGCTGAGTGGGCACATTCAGTATCATCATAGAGTAACTCCAGAAAAATTCTTCAATTGACCCTCTGGCTGGGTCATCTGTGGAGAGAGTAAAAGCCCATGACTGGGGACCCCCTGCAACCATGTAATAATCAAGTTAATTCGCTTTGCTTCTGAACCAGAAGAGTGTGACTTAAGCTTAAAATATAGCATACAACTATTTTTAAAGTTGGAAAACACATAGGGGGTCAGCAGAAAAAATGATCAGGCGGGTTAACTTTGGGCTCTGGCTCCTGCGTTACTGCTGGAGGTGCGTTTACACGCTAAGACAATTCCTGGGCTTGGCGTGTAAGTTTGCACATTTCCTCAGCAAATAAATGGGACTGTGCAGAGTCCATCTTGACAGAAAATTTTGTTAAAGACTTGTGATAATGTCACGATTGTCACGTCTACCTCAATGCAGGTGGTCAGACACTATAGCTAGCTACTGTGTGCTTCACCTATAGCAGCCCCCTTTCCCTTAAGACAAGCAGGCCTACCGGTACTTGGTTGCCCCCAGGTCTTATACACAATGCTATAGTGCCCGGCCACCATACTGGAACAGAGCAAACAACAGACTACTTGCAGTTTAGCAGACAGATAGCGTTGTTCTAAGATGGTCCAGGTAATAAGACAGGCTGAGTTCAGGGAATAGTCCAATATCCGATCTGGGTCATACACAGGGAAATCCAACAGCAAAGCAGACAAATGGGAGGCTTGAACAGGAACAATGCAGGTAACTGTCTCTATCACAAGCAAGGGAGTGTTTGGTTTGCTTATATCAGGTGATTGATCAGATCAATCATCTTGCAGGTGAACACAGACATTGGAAAAGCAACAGCCAACACCCGGGTGCTGGAATGAGGAACAGGGGCACTAAATTATCATGACAGAGAGATGAAAAAGGGGGGCTAAAAGATAACCCTAAGAAACAGTCAAAGGAGATCAACCATGGTGTATGAATTAAGAGGAGCTTTATTGGTGAAGTACAAAATTATTAACAATATTTCAATCCAGGTGGAACAACCCTATCCTGGTTGGGTTATGTTCATGTAATTTGCAAAAAAATCATGAATCAATAATAAAATCACACTGTAATAAGACAATATTGTCACAAATTATAAAGCGCTATTACATGAGCCCCACTATATCAAGATTAATACCAAAGACCAGGAGGAAAAATGGACTTGAAAAAGGACTGAGTTTCCCAGGGGTGACACCCAAGGTGATTGTGGCAAGGGTGTCTCCAGCTAGCAATAAACTGCAGAAATCTGCTGTTTTCAGTGATTGACCGATATGTATCATAGAATGTGCCTTAGTTAAGGATAATTGGCATCCTGTCGGTTGATTCGGTCAGATTAGATGCTGGGTCAAGTTGAACCATATAGACACCCAAAGGTAAATTTCTGTATATATTGAGTCAATGTCAGTAACATGGGTGTTTATCAGAATATATCCGGTCTCATATGGATGACAGTTAGACTGATATCGAACAGGGGAATCATCAAATGGCAAAATATATGACACTTTGCTCATCTATTTCTTCCAAAGTAAGAATCATATCCACCGATAGACAGAAACTTAGCTGTGCTGCATACATCAAAGCGGGAATGTAATTGGACAATGTTGGCCCCTATGTGGGCAGGTTACCCCGATCGTATCGCAGCTATGAGTCTCTGTATGCCAAGGATGGATTCCCAGGTTCAATTTGCTGGGATGTTCTTTGGATCAATTGATAATTCTGGATGGTACTATTGATTCAATAAGTGTCCGCAATATAGCCATAATTTCATTAGACGATAGTGCCTGAAACTACCTGTTTATGGAAGAGGATTCAATCATCTCAGGTACTGTGCAGGACACTTGTAAAGATAGTGTCTGTGAGATACGGCTTGGAAAATCCAAATAGCCTCCAGGAGGATATCAGGTGAGTGTCAGAAGAGCCGTTCAATCAGTCCCCGCCTCCAGTGTGAATGGTAGGCAGTTAAGCCTTATCACTCGGACTTGGGGGTCATCGAGATAAGTGGGGGGCATGTTGGCTCTACCCTCCGTCTACGCGTTTCATACACTGGGATGTGTACTTCATCTGGATCATGACAGAGAGTCCATTTTCAAATGATGGCGGTCGCGTTTGATCATATACAGTAAATCTAGGGTTTTCGTATTACCTACATCATTACCACCCAGATGTAATACAGATCAGGAGGGCCAAATTAAATATAAATAAGAAAGATGATAGTATAAATGATGCCATTGGAGACCTCTCACTCTCTTCCATAATATGGTGAAATGCTCCGGATCAAGATTCAAATTCCCTGAATAGCAATGCAGATGCCCTCCTTTCCGCCCAGATAACAAACGAATGGCTGATGATCCCAGATGTATCGCTTTAGACCTAAAATTAAAGAAAAAGGTTAGGGCGAACATAAATACCAAACCGCTTAGAATCCCAGCTACCCAACTTTCTAATTACCACTTCGTCCAGACCCAGTCTAGCTGCTTTAGTTACAATCCCTATACGAAAGAAATGAGAGGTAAAACGATAGTCTTGTAAACCTAAATACCTCAGACAATTATTGAGTACTGCAAATAATTGAAACTTTGTGACAGGAGAACCATCTAAGTGAATGAATAGATTCTCTAAGTCAGTGATGGCGAACCTTGGCACCCCAGATGTTTTGGAACTACATTTCCTATGATGCTCATGCACTCTGCAGTGTAGATGAGCATCATGGGAAATGTAGTTCCAAAACATCTTGGGTGCCAAGGTTCGCTATCACTGCCCTAAGTTATCAGGTCTGACTTTTAAATACTTTCTGGTGACTAAGACCATACAAATAGACTTGTTTGGGTAGGAAAATAAAGAAACCCAAACCCCTTTACCCAATTGGTCTGTTTTAGATTTCTGAATATACAACCTTAAACTGATATCACAAAGAATCAAGTGATGAAGCATTAGGCTCTACTCCCCTTTCTTGTTATGCGGAACAAATTCCAATATGCACAGGGCTCCAAAAAATGCAAAAACAAAAACGGCACGAAAAAGAAGGGCCTCATATGAAGTAAACATACAGAGTAAACCGCGAGAGACAAGCTTACCAGGATATTGATGGTTTTAGGCCTGTGGTCACCTGGTCCTGCTAGAATACGTTTATTGTCTTTAACCGCTTGTTTAACAAGGAAAAAGCTACCACAAGCTGGAAAACCCATCATTTTAAAGAAAAAGGAGACACCTGCTAAAACTTTGGACAAGTAGCTATGGGAAACCTTTTATTCAAATAAGCCACACAAGAAGGCCAAATTCAAAATTTCAGAGGGTAAGTCAGAAGAAAAACATGTGCACATGCAAAAGGACACTCACTTATCCCATGTAGCTGAATAATCAGCCCATGTTTTGGGGGCAACAGAATTTTTTACCGCTACAGCAACTGGATTCAAATCAAGTCCCACAAGTGATCCATGCAGGGGAAGCTGACCAAGTCTGCATCAGGGTGAAGACTGCGGAAACTGTTCATCTGGAAGCGAGATAAAGCATCCACTAAATCGTTAACACTCCCAGGCACATATTGAGTCTTCATCCAAAAATTTAATTTTAAACAAAGGTAAACAAAATAACGTAGACTTAGAGGATAGAGGGTTGACAGCAAAGACCACCCCTTTGTTGTCAGTGTGAATGACAATACACTTGTTGACAAAGGAATTGCCCCAAATGTCAAATGCCACAACAACAGGAAAAAGTTCCAAATGGACGATGTTCTTGGTAAGCTTCCACGAAAACTAGTAACGTGGCCAACCACCACAACACCAGTGCATCCCCCAAATCGCTGCAAAAACCTGAGAACCCGCAGCATCTGAACAGCCTGAAATTGGTCGCTGAAACAAAATCATCCTGAAAAAAAGGACCTACTATTATACAAGTCTAAAAACTTGGCCCAGAATAACAGATCTTTCTTTAAGTCACTAGTTAATCTAATGTGGGAGAATGGAGACTTGAGCCCAGCCATGGCTAAGTACAATCTCCTGGAAAAGATTCTGCCTGCTGGCATTACCTTACAGGCAAATGTTAAAATTCCCAAGAGGGATTGATGCTCCTTTTAACAAAATGTTTCTCCTCCTAAAAAATAAATGGAAGATTTGGCCTTAGCAGTTTTATTCAATGGGAGGCTAAATTCCCCATGATGTAGTATCTACAAGGATTCCCAAAACTTCTACTGAAGAAGAAGGATAGACCATTTTCTCCTTTGCTAGAAAACCAAAAAAGGAGGGTGTGCCCCAGAGGGATAATATAGACAGTGTATCACCGGGAAACCAAGTGGCTGGTGCAGAGAATCAGATATACAATTTTGTTAAAATTAATAACAACGATTTTTATTGGTTACAAAGTGTACAAAATATTCTATAATATAAAAGCAAAACAAAAAAAGAGGTAGAAAAGACAGTAATCAAACATAATCAAACTGCTAAGGTGCTGTCATGCAACAACCCAGGAAATTCAAGAATTTCTTCGCTGGGGTGAAAGTACGGCAACACGTGATACTCTACATGTTTCGGAATATAGAAAGGCTCAATTCCTTCTATACTGTATATTTTCTTCTTCGGGAGTTTCAAAGTAGCAGTTTAGATAAATTTCTAAGGAAAAGAAAAACAAGGATATATATGTATATGTAGGTATGTATCACAGAGTATAAGTATGATTAGCACCAGCATGGAGTATAAAACAATTGTGTTACCAAGTATAAGAGACTGTTAAACTTTAAGCAAAGCATAAGGATAAAAACAAAATCTTGGTCTGAACAGGCATGAACATTTTGGTGTACTCACTAGAAAACTTGTCTCTTCAGCATAAAAATTGCACACACAGGCATCAAGAGATGGACTCCCACCTCCTTCAGTCCAGAGGATTGAGGTTGATTGAGTGGAAAGCCAGCAGTAAGTGTAGCTGTATGGTTGAAACCCAGGAGAGGAAAGGAAAAATCTGGGGTGCTGCGCACATTCCAGACTTGGCGTGGATCCCCACAGAGGTGGCCGGCCAGGGCTCACAAGAGCCACTAATGTTAGGCGGTCCAAGCACACATCTATGAAATTGGAATTAAAAAGAGGAAATCGGAGGTATATTTTGCTATTTACAAGCAATGAGTATGTAAAGAAAAATGCAGGGCGCTTGGCTCTCCAAGTTCATGCCTTGGGGTGTAGGGGTGTGTAAAAGGAATAATCAATATGTATAGTAAATGAGGTTGTAATTGCATACCTAATTTCTGGTGTTTCTCAGCATAGGCATACACTTAACAGGGAAAGCAAGATCCTCCTGGCTGTGTAGCAGAGGAAAGTGTGTGTATGAGTGGTAATAAGTACCCTGTGTGGGACAGGGTGTGGAGTTAACGGGCCAATCATTAACTTCAGAGGCGGGGTAAGCTCAAATGCAAATGAAACAGCTGATTTGTAGGTGAGCAAAAGCATACCACACCAGGTGATCATCAGCTGTCTGTGTGAGTGATGTGTGGGCCACCCACTGTGATTCTTCAGCCTAAGCAGCGGAGGACGCCAGCGCGTCAAAAGGCGCGGTGACATCATCCGCTGACAAAGGCCGCCGACATGGAAAGACAGCAGGCTGGCGGGGTCAGGATGAAAAACTACCATATGCGCAGGCGCGAGACCGATCGTCGTGCGCATGCGCATCAGCACTGCTAAGAGAATGCCTCCGTCTCCCTGAGAAAAAAGAGAGACAGAGGCCTTTCCGTGTCGGGGAGCACCGACGAGCCATCCCAGCGGGGACCCGAGCCCAAGCCGGGATCCTGGGTTCAATAATTTGTGTATAATTAGCGTAAGTACTTTGAAAAAAATTCAATTGATCTCTCATGGATTAGCTGGACATGGGAGTTCCATCTTTACATTGTAATACATCCCTGGAAATAAAGCATAAACATATATAAGTACAAATTCTTGGTATTCAAGTACAAATGTATATTGAAGACAGACAAGGGTGGACCCTTGACTGTGTCCAAAATTGACATTTATTTAAACCCAAAATTCAGACTGGTAGGGAGCGTGATGGAGAAGAGTGTGATAAGAATGGGTTAGAATGACAAGCAGGGAGGGAATTGTTGTAAAACATGAACCAAAGAATATCTGCCAGATACCACACACTAGTAAAACCAGTAAGACAGAGGTTGATGAGTATATATGAAGGATGGGGGATAGTGAGGAATACTAGATCGCCTGGTAAGAGGAAAAAATAGGACCAGGTGACTTAATGTGGTAAGTATTAATCCTATAGTTCTTTGTCATAGCCTCCTGTGGAGAAACCAGGAAGAAAGGGTTTTAAATTAAAAGCTTTGTTTAAGCCTGGTGGCATTGTCGCATCGAGGTTGGATATCCAGCGGAGTTCCCGTTGTAGGAGAATCTTGTTAAGGTCTCCCCCACGAGAACTCGGATGCAGGCGATCCAGAATTAGTACCGAAACTTTGGGGCATATACCTCCATGAACTTGGGTCACATGCCTGCCCAGGGGGAGGTCAGGATCAGCAGCTTGCATCGCTCTAAGGTGGCGATAGATGCGTTGCCATAATTTTTGTAGCGTTTTCCCCACATAAAAACAACCGCAATGGCATGTTAGCATGTATACCACTCCTGTTTGGCAATTTGCGAAATGCTTTGGAACAAAACGCTTCCCGTTTGGTAGGAGTATATTCTTACGTATGTCCATGTACTTGCAGTAGGCACATGTCCCACATTGGAATGTGCCTACTGCTTTGCAGGGATCACCTCTTTCCTGTCCTTTAAACTCACTTTTGACTAGTAAGTCTCCCACAGAGGTGGAACGTCTGTATGTGATTGGAGGTTTAGGGGGCACTAATGGACCTATAGTCGGGTCTAAAGTCAATAAATGCCAGTATTTCTGGCAGATCTGTCTGATTTTATTATGATCCTTTGTATATGTTGTAATTATTCTAGTTGGGGCATCGGTAATGGATTTTTGTTTGGGAATTAGTAGTTGGCGTCTGTCTTTTTGGTTGGCACGTCTGAATGCTCTTTTCAGGCATTTATGACTATATCCGCGCTGTAGTAATCGACACTTTAATTTATTGGCCTCATGTTTGAAATCTAATTGATTTGAGCAGTTTCGTTTGATTCTCAGATATTCCCCGTAGGGAATTGAGTTAATTAAGGGTTTGGGGTGAAAGCTGGAGGAGTGGAGTACTGTTTCCAGTAGTCGGTTTCCTAAATAGTTTGGAAGATAATACATTGGATTCATCAATTGAAATTTCAACGTCCAAAAACGTGATGGTGTTCTTGTCTGAGGTCATGGTGAATTTGAGATTAAAAAGGTTTTCGTTTAATGCTTGTAGGCACTCGTTCAGTAGAGACTGGGTGCCATCCCATACGATGAAGATGTCATCTATGTACCTGTGCCACACAAGGACGTGGCACAGGTACATAGAGAGATCCTCATCGTTAAATATGGTTTTTTCCCATTCCCCCAGGTACAGATTGGCGTAGCCAGGGGCACAGCAGGTGCCCCTGGCTACGCCCTGCACCTGGAGGAAGAGTCCCCCGTCGAAGGAGAAGATGTTGTGGTTGAGTATAAACTCCAATGAGTCAGATATAAATTCATTAAAAGGTGTCTCATGATGGCTGGTCTGCGACAACACCCTTCGAATACACGCCAACCCTTTACTGTGGGGAATAGAGCTGTAGAGAGCCTCTACATCTATGGTTACAAGGGTACATTGACTTGGGATATGGATATCCTGCAGTATTTGAAGAAGGTGGATTGTGTCTCGGATGTAGGAAGGGATGGTCACGACAAATGGTCTGATGTGTTCATCTATGAGTCTCGATAAATTTTCTGTCAGTGAACCATTGCCTGATAGAATCGGTCTCCCTGGGGGGTCTTTTAGATTCTTATGTAATTTGGGGAGTGCATAGAAGGTTGGCACCCGGGGATATGGGGTTCGAATGAACTCCCACGTTTGTTTGGAAATTGTGTTGTTATGGAAAGCCTCATCTACAAACGTGTAGAATTTCTTATTAAAGGCCTCTACAATATCGGTGCCCACTGCACGATACCAGTCCCTGTTTCTAAGAATTTTAAGACACATTTTTTTATAGAAATCGTTGTCCATTAGGACAATGTTGCCCCCTTTATCACTTGGTTTGATGGTGATGTTATAGTTGGTGGAAAGATTAGATAAAGCTGCTCTTTCATTTTTGGTCAAATTGGGAGTATGAAGGGGTGTGGATTTGAGCGATTTTATCTCCTGAGATGTCATCTTTAAAAAGGTCGCTACCCCGGGGTTAGAGCTAGGAGCTGGATAGATAGAGGAGGCTTTCTTCAGAGACGATTTTTTGATTGTACTAGGTGTGTCCCCATTTCCTTCTAGGAGGGTCTCCAAGTCTAAGGTGTCTATTAGGTCAGGGGTCTCACTTTCTTGTAACAGTGATTTAAGGTTATCAAGAGCTTGTCGCTCACTGAAGGTGCGACAGCCTTCATAGTCATATTTGTTTTTGTCAAACATACTTTTTAATAATAATTTACGTGTGTACAAGTGTAGGTCCTTTGTGACTGTGAATTTATCTAATTTATTATTGGGGCAGAAAGTGAGGCCTTTTGAAAGCACTCGTATTTCTTCCGGGGTGGGAGTGTGTGAGGATAGGTTCACTACATCCAATGACGGTAGTGCAATTCCTGTGGTCATGGGTTTGGAGGTGCTTGGGGTTTCCCCTGGTTTTTTGGGAAAAATATTGATGGAACCTTCACGGGAAGTGTTGATGAAGAGTTTTCAACTAACGGTGGTATACTGGAATCATTAGCTGATGGTGGCGGGTTTGTCACCGAGCTTTGGTCACCTGCACGGGGAGTCCGTGACTGGTTTTTAACAAATGGTTTTTTCATGTCATTGCCTATGGGGTGATCGCCTTCTTGGTGTCTTTTTGGTTTCCTATTCTGTCCAGGCTGTCTATGTGAGGAGTGGGAATTGGATGATGTGGAGGAGGAATCGGACGTGTCTGTATTTTTGGGATAGGGTCGTGGATTTCGTTTGGTCCTATTATTCCCTGATTGTTGGGCCCATTTATAAGCCCTCCCTTCTTCAAACGCTTGTTTATCTCTGAGAAATTTGCCCTCTTTCTTCAAGAGAATGTTTTTGTTGAAAAGTTCAATATGGGTTTTTAATTTTTCATTGAGTTTCGGAAAGGAGGGGTGGGTCTCTAGAGGTTTGATTTTTGAATATATCTGGTCTATATTTAAATCTATCTCCGTCATGTGTTTTTGATATTCCTCCATTAATAATTTCATCATTCCCATTGAACATATTTTTAAATTATGCTCCCAGGCAGTTTTAAACGTAGCACTTATGTTATCAAATGATAGAAAAATTTGGACTCGTAGTCCTAACGGATTTATGTCATCTTTGATGTAATCCTTAAAGCTTTGGACATGCCAATAGGTCAGCGATTTCTTCTCCAGCCATTTGGTTAGGCTGGAGAATAAGTGATAAAGGGGGCAACATTGTCCTAATGGACAACGATTTCTATAAAAAAATGTGTCTTAAAATTCTTAGAAACAGGGACTGGTATCGCGCAGTGGGCACCGATATTGTAGAGGCCTTTAATAAGAAATTCTACACGTTTGTAGATGAGGCTTTCCATAACAACACCATTTCCAAACAAACGTGGGAGTTCATTCGAACCCCATATCCCCGGGTGCCAACCTTCTATGCACTCCCCAAATTACATAAGAATCTAAAAGACCCCCCAGGGAGACCGATTCTATCAGGAAATGGTTCACTGACAGAAAATTTATCGAGACTCATAGATGAACACATCAGACCATTTGTCGTGACCATCCCTTCCTACATCCGAGACACAATCCATCTTCTTCAAATACTGCAGGATATCCATATCCCAAGTCAATGTACCCTTGTAACCATAGATGTAGAGGCTCTCTACAGCTCTATTCCCCACAGTAAAGGGTTGGCGTGTATTCGAAGGGTGTTGTCGCAGACCAGCCATCATGAGACACCTTTTAATGAATTTATATCTGACTCATTGGAGTTTATACTCAACCACAACATCTTCTCCTTCGACGGGGGACTCTTCCTCCAGGTGCAGGGCGTAGCCAGGGGCACTTGCTGTGCCCCTGGCTACGCCAATCTGTACCTGGGGGAATGGGAAAAAACCATATTTAACGATGAGGATCTCTTTATGTACCTGTGACACGTCCTTGTGTGGCACAGGTACATAGATGACATCTTCATCGTATGGAATGGCACCCAGTCTCTACTGAACAAGTGCCTACAAGCATTAAACAAAAACCTTTTTAATCTCAAATTCACCATGACCTCAGACAAGAACACCATCACGTTTTTGGACGTTGAAATTTCAATTGATGAGTCCAATGTATTATCTTCCAAACTATTTAGGAAACCGACTGCTGGAAACACAGTACTCCACTCCTCCAGCTTTCACCCCAAACCCTTAATTAACTCAATTCCCTACGGGGAATATCTGAGAATCAAACGAAACTGCTCAAATCAATTAGATTTCAAACATGAGGCCAATAAATTAAAGTGTCGATTACTACAGCGCGGATATAGTCATAAATGCCTGAAAAGAGCATTCAGACGTGCCAACCAAAAAGACAGACGCCAACTACTAATTCCCAAACAAAAATCCATTACCGATGCCCCAACTAGAATAATTACAACATATACAAAGGATCATAATAAAATCAGACAGATCTGCCAGAAATACTGGCATTTATTGACTTTAGACCCGACTATAGGTCCATTAGTGCCCCCTAGACCTCCAATCACATACAGACGTTCCACCTCTGTGGGAGACTTACTAGTCAAAAGTGAGTTTAAAGGACAGGAAAGAGGTGATCCCTGCAAAGCAGTAGGCACATTCCAATGTGGGTCATGTGCCTACTGCAAGTACATGGACATACGTAAGAATATACTCCTACCAAACGGGAAGCGTTTTGTTCCAAAACATTTTGCAAATTGCCAAACAACAGGAGTGGTATACATGCTAACATGCCATTGCGGTTGTTTTTATGTGGGGAAAACGCTACAAAAATTATGGCAACGCATCTATCGCCACCTTAGAGCGATGCAAGCTGCTGATCCTGACCTCCCCCTGGGCAGGCATGTGACCCAAGTTCATGGAGGTATATGCCCCAAAGTTTCGGTACTAATTCTGGATCGCCTGCATCCGAGTTCTCGTGGGGGAGACCTTAACAAGATTCTCCTACAACGGGAACTCCACTGGATATCCAATCTCGATGCGACAATGCCACCAGGCTTAAACGAAGCTTTTAATTTAAAACCCTTTCTTCCTGGTTTCTCCACAGGAGGCTATGACAAAGAACTATAGGATTAATACTTACCACATTAAGTCACCTGGTCCTATTTTTTCCTCTTACCAGGCGATCTAGTATTCCTCACTATCCCCCATCCTTCATATATACTCATCAACCTCTGTCTTACTGGTTTTACTAGTGTGTGGTATCTGGCAGATATTCTTTGGTTCATGTTTTACAACAATTCCCTCCCTGCTTGTCATTCTAACCCATTCTTATCACACTCTTCTCCATCACGCTCCCTACCAGTCTGAATTTTGGGTTTAAATAAATGTCAATTTTGGACACAGTCAAGGGTCCACCCTTGTCTGTCTTCAATATACATTTGTACTTGAATACCAAGAATTTGTACTTATATATGTTTATGCTTTATTTCCAGGGATGTATTACAATGTAAAGATGGAACTCCCATGTCCAGCTAATCCATGAGAGATCAATTGAATTTTTTTCAAAGTACTTACGCTAATTATACACAAATTATTGAACCCAGGATCCCGGCTTGGGCCCGGGTCCCCGCTGGGATGGCTCGTCGGTGTTCCCCGACACGGAAAGGCCTCTGTCTCTCTTTTTTCTCAGGGAGACGGAGGCATTCTCTTAGCAGTGCTGATGCGCATGCGCACGACGATCGGTCTCGCGCCTGCGCATATGGTAGTTTTTCATCCTGACCCCGCCAGCCTGCTGTCTTTCCGTGTCGGCGGCCTTTGTCAGCGGATGATGTCACCGCGCCTTTTGACGCGCTGGCGTCCTCCGCTGCTTAGGCTGAAGAATCACAGTGGGCGGCCCACACATCACTCACACAGACAGCTGATGATCACCTGGTGTGGTATGCTTTTGCTCACCTACAAATCAGCTGTTTCATTTGCATTTGAGCTTACCCCGCCTCTGAAGTTAATGATTGGCCCGTTAACTCCACACCCTGTCCCACACAGGGTACTTATTACCACTCATACACACACTTTCCTCTGCTACACAGCCAGGAGGATCTTGCTTTCCCTGTTAAGTGTATGCCTATGCTGAGAAACACCAGAAATTAGGTATGTAATTACAACCTCATTTACTATACATATTGATTATTCCTTTTACACACCCCTACACCCCAAGGCATGAACTTGGAGAGCCAAGCGCCCTGCATTTTGCTTTACATATTCATTGCTTGTAAATAGCAAAATATACCTCTGATTTCCTCTTTTTAATTCCAATTTCATAGATGTGTGCTTGGACCGCCTAACATTAGTGGCTCTTGTGAGCCCTGGCCGGCCGCCTCTGTGGGGATCCACGCCAAGTCTGGAATGTGCGCAGCACCCCAGATTTTTCCTTTCCTCTCCTGGATTTCAACCATACAGCTACACTTACTGCTGGCTTTCCATCAGTCAACCTCAATCCTCTGGACTGAAGGAGGTGGGAGTCCATCTCTTGATGCCTGTGTGTGCAATTTTTATGCTGAAGAGACAAGTTTTCTAGTGAGTACACCAAAATGTTCATGCCTGTTCAGACCGAGATTTTGTTTTTATCCTTATGCTTTAGTATAGTATTAATAGTATTTATTTTTTATTTTATTTTTTGTTGCTGGATAACATTATGATAATCTTTATCATTGGATATTAGTATTCACTATTTTTTATCCCGACATTTATAATAATATTGAAGACTGCTATGGTATATGCTAAATAAGCAGTCCAAACAGGATAAGTTAATACATGGAGGATTGCATCCCATCATGTTATATGTCCTATATTATGCCCATTGCTTGATGTACAGTGAGGATATTGAATAGATGTTGTTTGAGTTCAAACAAAGTACTGTTATGTATAGGACATAGATGTCACAATCTTTTTCCGATACAGGCGGCAGTGGCAGGTTTCTTTATAAAAAAACACTCTGCCGGCGTTGCGAATTTAGTTTCCCATTGCTGACAGTTCTGTAGAGCTCCAGCGTCATGGGGAGGCATCCTATTAAAAGGCCCTCTCCCATTGGCTGTTGCATCTGCCACTGATATAAAAAACCGGTTGAATGATAGGTGGATTACGCCCTCAGATGACGTCCGGAAGTGACGAAACGCGTCAGGGTCGTAATCCACCGGAAGTGACGTGTGCGTTCCACGCACCGGAAGGAACCAGGAAGCAAGTGAAACCAGCCGCACACAGCGAGCGCTCTGGTAACTCCTCCCGGGAGACGTAGACTAAGGCACAGTGCACTTTACAAACGCTCTTTCTGCTTTACTATTGTTTTATTTTTGGTACGCAGTTTTTAAGGGGGGAGGGAACATTATATGTCAATAAACTTATCATTAGCAATATTACGCTATATGAGTTTGTTTTTTCCCCTTATGGTATACTATTAATCGAGAATGCTAGCGACATCTGGTGGTTGGTGATAGAAGATGGATGGTTATTAAATAACAACAGTACAAAGGCCTGTATTTTCTGGAATTTGTGGTGAGTGCAAACTCACTGGGGGACACCCCCTCACGCGGTGTTTTTTCCTGGTGACAAGAAACTCTTCATATGCACAGACTGGAATTCTTTTAAACTGTCCTGCACATCTTCTTTACCATTTTTTGTCTTATTTATATGTGTCTTAACATCGGGCACATAGCGCTGCTGCAAATAAGGAATCAGAGACTTGGCACCATTGATTTACACCTTTTTTTGCTTATGCATATATGTTTTTCATTTAAGTAGCTGCTTTTCTTTTTACTACATTTGATTTCATGGGCAGTCCCAGGCGCAGAGCATTGTGAGATATAGGCGTTAGTTTTTCACATATTTTGCATATGGTTTTATCCTTATGCTTTGCTTAAAGTTTAACAGTCTCTTATACTTGGTAACACAATTGTTTTATACTCCATGCTGGTGCTAATCATACTTATACTCTGTGATACATACCTACATATACATATATATCCTTGTTTTTCTTTTCCTTAGAAATTTATCTGAACTGCTACTTTGAAACTCCCGAAGAAGGAAATATACAATATAGAAGGAATTGAGCCTTTCTATATTCCGAAACATGTAGAGTATCACGTGTTGCCGTACTTTCACCCCAGCGAAGAAATTCTTGAATTTCCTGGGTTGTTGCATGACAGCACCTTAGCAGTTTGATTAGTTTGATTACTGTCTTTTCTACCTCTTTTTTTGTTTTGCTTTTATATTATAGAATATTTTGTACACTTTGTAACCAATAAAAATCGTTGTTATTAATTTTAACAAAATTGTATATCTGATTCTCTGCACCAGCCACTTGGTTTCCCGGTGATACACTGTCCATATTATCCCTCTGGGGCACACCCTCCTTTTTTGGTTTTCTTCCTTACATGGGATGTGACAGTGATCCCCGGGAAAGCTCAAACATTGGCTCCTTTTCTTATTGTTGATTACATTTTCTCCTTTGCTAGGGGTACCCCAAAATGGCTCATGAGGGAACAAAACAGGCTCAAAGAATAAAAACAAGCTGCAAAATCAGCAGGGCCAATTAAAAAAATAAGGGCCCAATGTAAAAAAGAATAAAACTTATCAAAATAAGCACAGGAGAGGGAGCAAACCATGAGTAAACACCTGTCATAAAAAAATGGATTGTCAAAGCAAAAAACAAAAAAATTATAAGATGCCAGGGAAATGGGTAGTAACCTAAACAGCTTTCACCAATAATGCCCCCCCCCCCCCGGCCAAAAGCCCTAATTTTTATTACAGCTTCCTCAAAAGACAAATAAGAAACTGATGATAACAATGCATCAATTTCATCATTTAGGGAACATCCTTTCGCCTACAAAAGATGATGGATTATTCTAAACTTATTGGGCTCCTTTTTGGAAACTACTACAGGAAATCCTGAAATTACTAAATGGAGGGAAAGAGAAAATACCGGCAATGTGACCCTCAGCGATTTCCTTAGCCCATTTTTCACGTTAATCTTCAGGGAATTCCAAGACCACTTTCAAATTGTCCACAACCCTACAGCCCTCCCGAGAAAAACTAGGGATGGGAAAACCATGTAAAAAACCATCAGTTAGGAGGTGCGCCACCTCCCGGTTTGAATACCGGTCCAGGGGCGTATACGCCACAGGCGTATATTTTCCACCTTCACTGGCATTTGAAATTTTGGAAACATTTTCATGCTGTAGCACTGAATCTCCGGACCCTTTAAAACATCTAGTCAGGGGATGCGGGCCAGAATAAAAGGAACACTCATGCCTGTACTTACACGATGTGGTCCATTTGCACTGTGTCTCATTATATGCATAACAAAAACTCTTCCTGTAAGGAGAGACATTATTGACACTCGATGACAGCTTGGGCATGGGAGGCCGCTGTGGAAAAATTAAATTGAGCCTTAGGCCCATGTCTATTATACCCCATTTTTAACTGGGGTAAATGGACGGTTTCTGCCTAAATGACTCATCGTATTGGAACCAGCCCAAGCCACCAATGTTTCTATATGCTTCCAGCATATCAAAATGCTGAAACAATCCACTACATTTATCCAGGTGTTTCTCCCCAAAAACACTAGAAAAAATGCAATAGGCTTGAAGCCAATTATTTAAAGATCTCGGTATGGGCCTGTGCCTGTCATCCTCACCCCGCTCGTCTGGTTTCTTATCGGCCCTGGGAAGAAATTCCTTTGAAGAGGGAAGGAGGGACAATATGTCCACAAACTTCCCCTTCCAAATTCTTTCCTTCATTGTCATGGACAAGCGATACCAAGTGGAGAGATCTCGCATGGCAGAGCTTCCTTATAAAATGTCTCAAATGCACAGGAGCATTTTCCGCAGATCCCGCTCCTGATGCAGAAAGATTAACTGCATAAGCTGAATGAGAAGTGAAGAAGGGTTAACAGTACCCTCAAACAAGCAAGGGTTAACACCATTAGGAGTGCCTGATACATGAAGCTTGTTCCGGAGTGCAGCTGGCGTCAGGAGGAGGAGCCTGTTGCCTTGGAGATGGCTGCCTCTCCTTGGTTCTTTTGCTGCAACTCCTAACAGGGAACAGAGGTAAGGCCCTTCTCTTCTTGTACATCCAGTGGCCAGTGATTCTTACACAGTGGCCGTAACTTTCAGCATCCTCAGGCGGAAAGGCTGGCACCAGACCCACTTCAGCTTTGCACTTTCACTCCAGAGGCCGATTCCTATGAGTGCCATGCATTTGTCACTGTGCCTCCGCCACTCTTCCTCTTCTCCACTGCCCACTCGCAGGACTTGCCAGCCTCTGCTTCTCATTGCTCCACTGTTGGCTCTTCTGCCAAACACCGCTGCAGCCATTCTTTCCCTCTGCTGGATGCTGCTTACTCCAACACGAGCTGAACCAAAGCCTCCACAACAGGAGAGCAGAGTAAAAGCGAGGTGTATTATAGCTCCTTCGCTCAACCTGTCCAGCCAAAGGCCTGACACACTGCCAGAGCTCCTTTATATACTAAGGCCCTCAGGCCACTGGAAAAATTCCTTGCACACCATTGGACAAATTCTACCTGTCCACAGGTGTGCCAAATTATTAAAGTGGCAGTGAACACAGCAAAAAACACTAATCAAGCCCAGATCTTTACCTCAAAAATAAGGTTGAGGCAGAGGCAAACTCATGCCAAGTGTGGCCAAATACATTGTTCCCGCTTTTCACATATGCAAAACAAATACAATTTTGGGAAGCCAGTATACATGTTGTTATGTTTGTATCTACTCGGTGGATTTAGAAAATTGTGGCTGGCTACAGATTAAAAAAAAAAAGTTAAATATATAGTTAAAAATTAAAATCCATAAATATTTTTGTTGAAATCTCTCCATTATACACTGCTCAGTGATGCACACCGCGGCTCGCATTTTACAGTTCATACAAAAAATGTGGACTTCAGTGTGGAGCTGTTGATACCTCATGGTGTTCTCTTATAAGAGAGAGGGCTCCCTGATTAGAGGAGTGTCGGTTATGTGTCCTTGAAGGTCATGTGACCAGGCTCTCTTGCCTGCTTCTTTTTCTCTCTTTACCTATTAATTTGCATTTGCTAGCATTCATAAAATAGGATTTTTATAACAGCTTACCTGTAAAATCTCTATATATTAATTACTGGATGGGTTATAGGCCACCTTCAGGTGATGGACACTGGCATAATTAAAGACAGGAAGTCCCACTCCCTATATAACCCCTCCCGGGAGTACCCCAGTACCTCAGTCAAAGCAATATACATATATCCGAAAAAAGAGGGGAGGGACCTCTGTGTCCCGTGATGTACTTCCAAGAAAAGGATTTTACAGGTATGCTGTTATAAAAATCCTATTTTCTTTTTCGTACATCACGGGACACAGAGCACCAGATTATTTACTGAATTGGATGTCCCAAAGCAATGCAATCTGAGGGGAGGGGGACACAAAACACAAAAAACAAATGTAGACCGCAGTCACAGGAGAGGACCTATACTCAGAGATGGACTGGCCATCGGGACTACTGGGAGATTCCCGGTGGGCCGATGGCTCAGTGGGCCAGTCTCAGAGACAGGGGAGGAGAGAGAGATACACAGCGCCAAATGTAAAAAACAACTTTTATTCCACTTAAAGAACGTTACTGACAAAGTTAGTAGGGTGAAAGGCATTGAAACACTGTGTAAGAGTCCAGGCTTGTCATCAATTTGAATTAGGAGCCACCACCGGGAACCGATTGGGCCAGTAGATGCAGAGCGCATCGGTGTGTACTACTACTTCCTGGTGGCGGAGGAATGATGGCCTGAAGGATGCGTCACCTCCCACATCTTGCATCATTGCCGGATGATGACACCACGTCCACCCCATCATGCGTTCCACCGCTACCAGGAAGTAGTAGTACACTCCGATGCTATGCATCTACTGGCCCGATCGGTTCCCGGTGGCGGCTCCTAATTGAGATCGATGACAAGCCTGGACTCTTGCACAGTGTCTCAATGCCTTTCACCCTACTAACTTTGTCAGTAACATTCTTTAAGTGGAATACAAGTTGTTTTAATGCTACATTTGGCGCTGTGTATCTCTCTCTCCTCCACTGTCACGTTGTGTGTTGGGGGGGTACAGAGCTGGATTGGAGGTGCCCACCAAGTCCTGTAGTAGCATTGCATCTGGTGGCAAGTGACTTGGCAGGTGACAGGTGACGGGGCAAGTGATACGCTGCATCTGGTGGCAGGCGATGGTGGCAAGTGACATGCAGCACCTGGTGGCAGGCAACATGGCAAGTGACAAGCTGCCTCTGCTGACAAGTGACGTGGCAAGTGACGTTCTGCATCTGGTGGCAGGTAACATGGCAAGTGACATGCGGCATCTGGTGGCTGGCGACGTGGCAAGTAACAAGCTGCCTCTGCTGACAAGTGCCATGGCAAGTGACACACTGCATCTGGTGGCAGGCGATGTGGCAAGTGACGTGGCAGGTGTCACACTCAGAGCTCCCAGTGATTCTGCATTATGGTGAGTTGAACTATTTCATGTTATATTACAATGTATTAATAGAAATAATGCGCTTCAATCATCCTGACACCATATCAACTATGGTGCCGAGAAGATTGAGGCGCCAACACCAGGTGTTTGGAGTAAAGTGGGCCGGTCTGGATGAAGTCCAGGGCCAAATTTTTGTCCCAGTCCAGCCATGCCTATACTGCTGCCTGCAGAACACTGCACCCGAAGGCGGAATCCTCTTGCTGACCTTCATCTACTTGATAGAATTTTGTGAATGTATGTACTGATGACCATGTTGCAGCCTTGCAAACCTGAGCCATGGAGGCTTGATGCACTGCCCAAGAAGCACTAACTGCCCTGGTAGAGTGCGCTCTAGGACGAAAAGGCGGAACTTTCCCTTCTAAACCGTAGGCCTGAATGATGACCGGACAAATCCACCTAGAAATGGTTGATTTTGACACTGCCTGCCCTTTTCTGGGGCCTTCTGGCAATAGAAACGAGGCGTCAGTTTTCCGTATCTGAGCAGTTGCTTCCAAATAGAAATTAACTGCTCTTACTACATCAAGGGAGTGTAACAAATTTTCATCTGCAGAACATGGTTCTGGAAAAAATGAAGGTAAAGAAATATCCTGATTCAAATGAAAACTGGATACTACCTTAGGTAGAAAGGACGGGTGAGGATGTAAGACCACTTTATCCTTATGAACGATCAAGTATGGCTCTTTAGAAGAAAAAGCAGCCAACTCTGAAACCCTTCTTGTGGAGGTTACCGCAACCAAAAATACTAACTTCCTCGTCACGAGGACCAATGGAGCATCACATATTGGCTCAAATGAAGACTACTGAAGGACCGACAAAACCAGATTCCAATCCCACGAACACAGAGGAGATTTAATAGGTGGATTTATACCCGATACTCCCTGTATAAAGGCCCAAACTAATGCCCTGTACACACGATAGGATTTTCTAATCGAAAATGTGTGATAGGACCTTGTTGTCGGAAATTCCAACCGTGTGTAGGCTCCATCATACATTTTCCATAGGAATTTCCGACACACAAAGTTTGAGAGCTTGCTATAAAATTTTCCGACAACAAAATCCGTTGTCGGAAATTCCGATTGTGTGTACACAAATCCGACGCACAAAGTGCCACGCATGCTCAGAATAAATTAAGAGACGAAAGTTATTGGCTACTGCCCCGTTTATAGTCCCGACGTACGTGTTTTATGCCACCACGTTCAGAACGATCGGATTTTCCGACAACTTTGTGTGACCATGTGTATGCAAAACAAGTTTGAGCCAACATCCGTCTGAAAAAAATCCATGGATTTTGTTGTCGGAATGTCCGATCAATGTCCGACCGTGTGTACAGGGCATAAGAATGTGAAACTAGAGGTTTTTGGAAAAACACTGACAAGACCAAGACTTTACCTTTGATAGTACTCAAGGCTAGTTTCATCTCTACTCCTGATTGTAGGAAGTTGAGAATTCTATTTATGACATACTTGCGAGGATCCCAACCCCTGTTCTCGCACCAAGAGACATAGGCCTTCCAGACCCTATAATAAATGTCTCTAGAGGCCGGTTTTCTTGCATTAATCAGGGTAGTTACTACTGGGCCTGAAAGCCCCCGACACCCTAGAACGAGGGCTTCAACAGCCAAGCCATCAAATTTAGCGATTGTAAGGCAGGATGGAATATTGGCCCTTGCGAAAGGAAATCTGGGCGGGACAGAAGAGTCCAAGGATCCCCTACTGCCATT
This sequence comes from Aquarana catesbeiana, assembly GCF_042186555.1. Lineage (NCBI taxonomy): Eukaryota > Metazoa > Chordata > Amphibia > Anura > Ranidae > Aquarana > Aquarana catesbeiana. The sequence goes on from NC_133336.1 coordinate 155,104,741, forward strand.
CTCACGATCTCCGCATACCAGGATCTCTTGGGCCAAGCTGGAGCAACTAGGACAGTGGTTCTCAACCTGGGGGTCGGGACCCCCTCGGGGGTCGAATGGCGATTTGACAGGGGTCACCAAATCCTGGGCTATTCCTGAAGCCAGCACCACTCTTCCAGCCTTTTAGCGGCCGCCCAGCGGGGCTGTCCCTGGAGCCCACAGCCGCCCACTCAGCCTCTTTGCAGCCGCCCATTCAGTTCACGGCATGGCTGGGGGCAGAGACTCAAGGTCAGCTGACTGGTGAGGAATGTGAACTGAGAGAGGCTGGAGGGGACCATATCTCCTGATTTCGGCATAGATGTCACTGCTACGAGACACCACAAATACTGATTATAGTTGTCATTAAAAGTCCCCACTACAGTTCTCAGATCAGCAGATGACCTAAGTTGGCTGATCAGAACTCCCCCCAGCACTGCCACTGATCCCACCCCCTACCAGCACTACCACTCATCCCAACTCCCGGCCAGCACTTCCACTCATCCCATCCCCCCCACCCCCCCCCACTAAGGGGTAAGAGAAGAGAGAGGGATGGGGGGAAAAAAAAACAAGAAATTAGGATAGAGAGATAAAAGGGAAAGAAAGGATAACAAAGAGAAAGAGTGGTGCATCCTAAAATATACCATAAGGGGTTTTAATACTGTATGAGTGGAAGGGACTCAGGGAGCGCTAAATGTCCGTGGGTTAGGGGCGCAAATTACTTGTCTTGCCTTGGGTGCTGACAACCAATGCTACAAAAATAATTTTACTGATAGGAGTCCCCACAACTTGGGAAATTTTATCAAAGGGTCACGGCACTAGAAAATTGAGAACCACCGAACTAGGATTACTATCTTCTGTTCCCCCTTTAGTCTGCGTAGAACACACGGAAGCAGGTGGACTGGAGGAAACGCATAGATCAGTGAAAATTGATCCCAAGGAGTTACTAAGGCATCTGTTCTGCAAGCGAGTGGATCCCTTGTTCTTGACACAAAATTGTTCAACTTTTTGTTGAACCTGGATGCCAATTTGTCCACGTCCGGGATACCCCACTTTTGACATATGGCCCGAAAGATGTCGGGATGCAGAGACCATTCTCCTGGGAGCAATTGCTGGCGACTCAAGAAGTTACATAGTTACATAGTAAGTGAGGTTGAAAAAAGACACAAGTCCATCAAGTCCAACCTATGTGTGTGATTATGTGTCAGTATTACATTATATTTCCCTGTATGTTGCGGTCATTCAGGTGCTTATCTAATAGTTTCTTGAAGCTATCAATGCTCCCTGCTGAGACCACGGCCTGTGGAAGGGAATTCCACATCCTTGCCGCTCTTACAGTAAAGAACCATCTATGTAGTTTAAGGTTAAACCTCTTTTCTTCTAATTTTAATGAGTGGCCACGAGTCTTGTTAAACTCTCTTCTGAGAAAAAGTTTTATCCCTATTGTGGGGTCAGCAGTACGGTATTTGTATATTGAAATCATATCCCCTCTCAAGCGTCTCTTCTCCAGAGAGAATAAGTTCAGTGCTCGCAACCTTTCCTCATAACTAAGATCCTCCAGACCCTTTATTAGCTTTGTTGCCCTTCTTTGTACTTGCTCCATTTCCAGTACATCCTTCCTGAGGACTTGTGCCCAGAACTGGACAGCATACTCCAGGTGCGGCCGGACCAGAGCCTTATAGAGTGGGAGAATTATCATTTTATCTCTGGAGTTGATCTCCTTTTTAATGCATGCCAATATTCTGTTTGCTTTGTTAGCAGCAGCTTGGCTTTGCATGCCATTGCTGAGCCTATCATCTACTAGGACCCCCAGGTCCTTTTCCATCCTAGATTCCCCCAGAGGTTCTCCCCCCAGTGTATAGATCGCATTCATATTTTTGCCACCCAAATGCATTATTTTACATTTTTCTACATTGAACCTCATTTGCCATGTTGTCGCCCACCTCATTAATTTGTTCAGGTCTTTTTGCAAGGTTTCCACATCCTGCGGAGAAGTTATTGCCCTGCTTAGCTTAGTATCGTCTGCAAATATAGAGATTGAACTGTTTATCCCATCCTCCAGATCGTTTATGAACAAATTAAATAGGATTGGTCCCAGCACAGAACCCTGGGGAACCCCACTACCCACCCCTGACCATTCTGAGTACTCCCCATTTATCATCACCCTCTGAACTCGCCCTTGTAGCCAGTTTTCAATCCATGTACTCACTGTCAGTACTAGGATCCCTTTAGGACCCAGCACAATTCACCTGACACAGCCTTTACCTGGGAAACAACAATGATTGGCCAGCTGACCTTTAAATAACTTGCATCAGCATTCAATCATTGCTCGTGTTAGAGTTTACCTTGGGTTTGATCCAGTTGATATCTGCTCTGTGTATTTCGTGTATGACCCAGCTCGTTTGACCCTGTTTGCTTGCTTCTGATTCAGTACCGTTTGGACTCTGATCTTCCTGTGTATGACCCAGCTTGCCTAGACTACGTTTTGCCTGATTCTACTAGTACCTTCATCTGCAGCGGTGAACTACAAGCACCAGACATCTATCCTCACCTGCAGCGGTGAACTACAACACCAGACACCATCTATCCTCATCTGCAGTGGTGAACTACAAGGTCCAGCAAACATCGACCTACATCTACAGCAGTGAACTACAAGTCCCAGCTGACCTGCTCTGCTCAGACCTGCTCATGGTATGTGCTCTTGTTCCTTGAACTCTTTGCATAATCAGAACACCTGAACTGTTACCTGTTATATGCTCTAGCCTGACACTCACCCTATGGTCCATGCCAACGGACCTTATTTTGTACAGTAAACGTTTATGGGGAACTGTGTCAAATGCTTTTGCAAAATCCAGATACACCACGTCTATGGGCCTTCTTTTATCTAGATGGCAACTCACCTCCTCATAGAAGGTTAATAGATTGGTTTGGCAAGAACCATTCTTCATGAATCCATGCTGATTACTGCTAATGATACCGTTCTTATTACTAAAATCTTGTATATAGTCCCTTATCATCCCCTCCAAGAGTTTACATACTATTGATGTTAGGCTAACTGGTCTGTAATTCCCAGGGATGTATTTTGGGCCCTTTTTAAATATTGGTGCTACATTGGCTTTTCTCCAATCAGCTGGTACCATTCCAGTCAGTAGACTATCTGTAAAAATTAGGAACAAGGGTCTGGCAATCACTTGACTGAGTTCCTTAAGTACCCTTGGATGCAAGCCATCTGGTCCCGGTGATTTATTAATGTTAAGTTTCTCAAGTCTAATTTTAATTCTGTCCTCTGTTAACCATGGAGGTGCTTCCTGTGTTGTGTCATGAGGATAAACACTTCAGTTTTGGTTACTGAAGCCCCCCCGATTCACTCATGAAGACTGAGGAGAAGAATAAATTCAATATCTTCGCCATCTCCCCATCCTTTGTAACCAGATGTCCTTCCTCATTCTTTATGGGGCCAATATGGTCTGTCCTCCCTTTTTTACTGTTTACATACTTAAAGAATTTCTTGGGATTTTTTTTTGCTCTCCTCCGCTATGTGTTTTTCATGTTCTATCTTAGCTGTCCTAATTGCACCCTTACATTTCTTGTTGCAGTCTTTATAAAGTCTGAATGCTGAGGATGATCCCTCAACCTTGTATTTTTTGAAGGCCTTCTCCTTTGCTTTTATAAACATTTTTACATTGGAGTTAAGCCATCCAGGACTTTTGTTCGCTCTTTTAAATTTATTACCCAATGGGATACATTGGCTAATGCCCTTATTTAATATGCTCTTAAAGCAAACCCATCTCTCCTCCGTATTCTTTGTTCCTGATATTTTATCCCAATTTATGCCTTTTAGCAAGGTTTGTAGTTTAGGGAAGTTGGCTCTTTGTATTCCCTTTATGTTTCCTATTTGTGTGATTTATACTAAAACTAATTGACCTGTGATCACTGTTACCTAAATTGCCCCGTATTTCCACATCTGTGATCAGGTCTGTATTGTTGGTAATCAGTAGATCCATTAATGTTTTGCCTGCCAATTTTCCACACCTGGGATGAATACCGCAGATAGGCAGGGCACATGCTCCTCTGCCCAAGCTAAAATATGGTTTACCTCTACCTGGGCGGCACGACTTTTGGTGCCCCCTTGATGGATGATGTAGGCTACCGCCGTAGCATTGTCGGGCTGAATCCGGACAGGATAGTTCTGTAACCTGCCCATCCAGGCCTTTAGGGCCAGATGTGCCGCCCGAATTTCTAGAATATTGATGGGCAAGGACTTTTCAGATTCCGACCACTTCCCCTGGACAGAGTTCCCCTCGTAGACTGCTCCCCAGCCCAAGAGGCTGGCATCGGATGTCACTATCTTCCAAGTAATGGGTAAGAAGGTTTTCCCCTTCTGCAAATTTTTGGCTGACAACCACCAACTGAGACTCTGGTGAACACTTGGAGCCAGGCGCATTGGACAATCCAAATCCTGATTCTTTCTGCTCCAAACCACCAGGATACTGTTTTGCAGAAGCCTTGAATGAAACTGGGCATAGGGAACCGCCTCAAATGAGGCTACCATTTTCCCTAACAACCTCATGCAAAGACGGACAGAAGAACTCTCTTTTGTTCTGACCGTGAGCACTAGTTCTCTTACAGAGCAAACCTTTGCCAGGGGTAAAAACACTCTTGTGGGTTGTGTCTATGACTAAACCCAAGTACTCCAGTCTTTTTACTGGACGTAAGGATGACTTTTCTAAGTTGATAACCCAACCTAACTGCTTCAGGTATTGGACCGTGCTTACCACACTCTGATCTAGCCCTTCTACGTACTGATCTATCAGCAGCAGGTCGTCTAGATATGCCATTACCGTTTTACCCTGAGCTCTTAGTTTTGCCAAAGGCGGAGCCAGGACCTTTGTAAATACCCGAGGAGTGGTGGCCAACCCGAAGTGCAAGACCACAAACTAAAAATGACCTTGTTCTACTGCGAATCGCAGGAATGTTTGATAAGCGGGGAATATTGGAACATGGAGATATGCATCCTTGATGTCTATAGACGCCAGGAGTTCTCCTCCCTGAAGAATGGATACCACTGAGCGAATTGCTTCCATGCGAAATGAGCAAATGTTTAGAAATTGATTCAGACCCTTGAGATCTAAAATGGGTCTGACATCCCCATTCGGTTTTGGTGCCATGAAGAGGTTTGCATAAAACCCCAACCCCTGCTCTCTTAAGGGAGTCCTTGGGAACGCTTGATCTTAGGAAGCGAGACGGTGGAAATTCCTGAAACTCTAGTTTGTATCCTAGAGACACTGTGGAAATGACCCATTAGTCCTGGATTTCCTCCCACCAGGCTCCTGAAAATTGCTAGAGCCTTCCCCCCACTCCCTCGAGCGGGGGCACCCCTTCATAAGGAGGCCTTCGAATTCTGCTTTTCAGACTTCTGTCCTCAGGGCTTCTTTTGACCCTGCATTTGGTTCTGAGGCCTTCCTTTAGGGATTGATGAAGGAGGCCATCGAAACTGCCTGGAGGTTGTTGTCCCTGGAGACAGGGAAACAGAACGTTTGAAAGAGAGACGTCTACTCTTTCTCTTAACAGCAAAGAGAGTACTTTTTCCACCCGAGATTTTCTGGATGTATTTATCCACGTCATCCCCGAACAATCGTTCCCCATGAAAGGGAAAACCAGTCAGCAGTTTTTTACAAGGCAGCTCTGCTGACCAATGCTTAAGCCATAGACCCCTACGCATGTGTACCAATTGAAGATAAAGGCGGGAAGACTGATGAATAGAATCTTTAATAGCGTCAACCACAAAACAAAGGGCCCTGGGTAGTTCTGCTAGGTCCGGGACTTCTTCCCCTTTGACAACTTGTTTCAGTTTGTTTTTTAAGGGACTGACAAACGCCAATTGCTGCAACCGCAGGCTGTGCAACTGCACCAGCCATGGAAAAGGAGGCTTTAAGCAACGACTCCAGTCTCTTATCTGCTGGGTCCTTAAACACCTGAACATTGTCTACTGGACAAGTAAGACTTTTTTTCAGAGAGGAAACAGCAGCATCTATTGCTGGTATACTCCACTTCTTAGTGAACTTCTCCTCCATAGGATAGATTTGAGAGGATCTTTTAGGAGGAATAAAATGCCTATCTGGGTGATCCCAGTCAGAATAAATAAGCTGTTCCAGCAGCGTGTGCATAGGAAAAGCGTGTGAACCCGGAGGAGGTTTCAGTGAACCCAAAGAGGAGAAGGGAGCTTCGGTCGTTTCTGATAAGGGTAACTCATAACCAAAACGCACTGCTTCTGTGAGTGATTGGATTAGCAACCTTTGCGACTGTGAAGCTGAAAACTATTCCTCTGGGACAGAACCCTCAAATGAGGAACCATCCTCCTGCACCTCTAGTGGATCCCCCAGGGGCACATCCGAATCCTCTACCCACGGATGATGGCCAGGGCTGTGGCCAAATCATCTTTAGTGACCTATGCAGAGGCTGGAGTGTTGGAGGTAGCTACAATGCCTGACTGATCCAATGGCTCAGGTTGGTTAGCTGTTTTGGACTTTCAGGGGAGTAAGAAACTGTGGAGGCAAGACTAGGATACTCAGAACCTGCCCGCTGCGCTTTTTCACTCCTCCTCCCTGATTTTGTCCCTTTCCTTTGGGAATACATAGTCCTAAGCACAAAGCAAAGGTACTGTAATCATGCATCAATTGCTGAGCCTAGTCTTAGCAATGGTTAATATGCCGCTATCAAATGCTACAGCAAGATGCTGAGTAGATGGGTCTGAATATGCCTGTATCCAACACCCAGTGCTTACATGCCCATGGAATATTGTCTGTGTCCCTCTAGTGGTTGAAAAATAAAACAGGCAGACAACATCTTACTCAATAAAAAAAGAAGTCCATTGGAATTTTTCCCAGGATCTTCTTAAACTTACCATTCCTGCCGCAGGGTACATGCTGGAATATCACAGTGACCCAATCTTCACCCATCATGGCGGGTTGGAGTTATGCCAGACCTTCAAGGACGAGGTCCCCTTTGTATATAGGGTCCACTGCCTTGGACCTGTAAAGCGCTCTGCCAGAATAACCTGTGATATAGTAATGTGACCAAGGTACTGGATCCCAGAGCCCAGCTCTCCTTAAGAGAAGCATTACAGGCAAAATCTTGTTCTTCTGTACTGAGGCTGGGGTGCCATTCACTTTAGCCCTTGTTACTGGCTCTTTGAATGGATCCGATTGTGCAGATCCTTGACCCAGTCAGGATCCTCTAAGGAGCATTCTTTAGCATAAACGTAACCATGACCAACACCTTAGACACTGGCGAAAAAACTCAGGTACTCCCGGGATGGGAGGGTTTATATAGGGAATGGGACTTCCTGTTTTTAATTATGCCAGTGTCCACCACCTGAAGGTGGCCCATAACCCATTCAGTAATTAATATGGTGCTCTGTGTCCCGTGATGTACAAAAAAGAAAGTACATTTGTAAAGCACATAAATGTGTAACCATACCACTGCTTTATAAATGGCAGTTCATTTCTTCTCTTTCAGAAGCCTAACCTTTACTTCCTGTCCTGTGAACTCGAAAGGATTTTAGACTGTTGTCATAGGAACAGAACATCCCCATTGGAAGATTTCTCCTCTATTCCTGTTCTGTTGGCAGCTGAAGATTATGGATTTACCTTTACTTTTATTCCTGGTGACATTGGTGTATTTAATATACAATATCTTACAGATATTACATCTTATTACTTCTTTTCATGTGACAACACTGAAGAAATTACACTTTGCTACAATGTATAGTGAGTGTACAGCTTGCATAACAGTGTAAATTTGCTGTCCCCTCAAAATAACTCAACACACAGCCATTAATGTCTAAACCGCCGGCAACAAAAGTGAGTGTACCCCTAAGTGAAATTGTCCATATTGGGCCCAAAGTCTCAATATTGTGTGTGGCCACCATTAATTTCCAGTACTGCCCTAACCCTCTTGGGCATGGAGTTCACCAGAGCTTCACAGGTTGCCACTGGAGTCTTCTTCCACTCCTCCATGACGACATCATGGAGCTGGTGGATGTTAGAGACCTTGCGCTCCTCCACCTTCCGTTTGAGGATGCCCCACAGATGCTCAATAGGGTTTAGGTCTGGAGACATGCTTGACCAGTCCATCGCCTTTACCCTCAGCTTCTTTAGCAAGGCAGTGGTCGTCTTGGAGGTGTACTTGGGGTCATTATGTTGGAACCCTGCCCAGTCTCCAAAGGTAGGGGATCATGCTCTGCTTCTGTATGTCACAGTACATGTTGGCATTTATGGTTCCCTCAATGAACTGTAGCTCCCCAGTGCCGGCAGCACTCGTGCAGCTCCAGACCATGACACTCCCACCAACATGCTTGACTGTAGGCAAGACACACTTGTCTTTGTACTCCTCACCTGGTTGCCGTCACACACGCTTGACACGATCTGAACCAAATAAGTTTATCTTGGTCTCATCAGACTACAGGACATGGTTCCAGTAATCCATGTCCTTAGTCTGCTTGTCTTCAGATAACTGTTTGCGGGCTTTCTTGTGCATCATCTTTAGAAGAGGCTTCCTTCTTGGATGACAGCCATGCAGACCAATTTGATGCAGTGTGTGACGTATGGTCTGACCCCCCACCCCTTCAACCTCTGCAGCAATGCTGGCAGCACTCGTACATCTATTTCCCAAAGACATCTTCTGGATATGACGCTGAGCACGTGCACTCGTCTTCTTTGGTCGACCATGGTGAGGCCTGTTCTGAGTGGAACCTGTCCTGTTAAACCACTGTATGGTCTTGGCCACCGTGCTGCAGCTCAGTTTCAGGGTTCTGGCAATCATCTTATAGCCTAGGCCATCTTTATGTAGAGCAACAATTCTTTTTTTCAGATCCTCAGAGAGTTCTTTATCACGAGGTGCCATGTTGCTTCCAGTGACCAGTATGAGAGAGTGAGACCGATCACATCAAATTTAACACACCTGCTCCCCATTCACACCGGAGACCTTGTAACACTAACGAGTCACTTGACACCGGGGAGGTAAAATGGCTAATTGGGCCCAATTTGGACATTTTCACTTAGGGGTGCCAGCGGTTTAGACATTAATAGCTGTGTGTTGAGTTATTTTGAGGCGACAGCAAATTTACACTGTTATACAAGCTGTACACTCACGACTTTACATTGTAGCAAAGTGTCATTTCTTCAGTGTTTTCACATGAAAAGATATAATAAAAATATTTACAAAAATGGGAGGGGTGTACTCACTTTTGTGAGATACTGTATAATACAAAATGCTGATATAGGTAAATGTTTATTTTTTTCCACAAATTTATAGGTTCTGGAGAATAAGCAGAGAAAAGGTGAACTCTGATGCTAAAAATACAGTGCTTTTAAAGGTACTTGTTGGGACAGAAATATTGGAGCTGCCATTACTGACTTGTTTTTAAAGGTGTAATTCTGATCTGCCTCCCTGATCATGGCTTTACTATTAAAAAGATCCTTACTTGGCTCAGTGTAGACAGAGATGATTGTGACACATCACTGGAAGGATTGTAGAATGCCCTCTTCAAAGGGGTATCTGCTGTTCTTACTGATGGTGTAAATACAGCTGTCAGTACCCCCAAACATGAAATCCAAGCTTTTGTTGCTGGTGGAAGCTGTTAGGTCAGATAAATCAAAGCAGAGCACCAAGCATTAGGCAGAGTGGTCAAGGTCAGCTACAGAAGGTGAAACTGAAGAGTAATACCATGACAACAATGAAGAAGAGGTCCATAGTAAGGCAGAAGTCAGGGCAGGTGAATGTGAGGTAGGAGGGCTAGGTCAGCAGTGAAATTTAGTTAATGACATACAGAGTTTATGTTTGGCAGTGTACGTAAGGAGGAATGCCAGGCTTGATGCCTACAGTCTACTCCTGGTAGATCATTAAATTCACAGATGAAATATGTACCAGGGTACTTGGAGAAGTAGAAGGATAGAGCTGAACCCACAAGAATGTCCAAATGGAGTTGCTATCTAATAATATTTTAATGATGTTGGTGTCATTGATCTGATTACTAGGCAGTAGACTTGTGCAGTCCGTTTCGTTCCGAATCGAAATTCAGACAAAATTTCCATTATTCGGGAATTCAGATGTATCAGAATTACAATAGTAATGAATTTAAACGAATCCGAGATAATGAAACAAAAATTTCGGACAAAATTCGGACAGTTTTCAAATCAAATTCAGAAAGTTTTTGATTAGATTTCTAATAGAATTCGAGATTCAGAAGAGAATAGAAAAGAATAGAATATAATAGAATAGAATAGGGCAAAACAGAACAGAATACAAAATAAAAGACTGGAAAAAAATAGAATAGAAAATAAAGGGAAATATAATAGGGCAAAACAGAACAGAATACAAAATAAAAAAAGCAATAGAACAAAAAAAATAAAAGAATAGAAAAGAATATAATTAAATATGAAATAATAGAAGAGAATAAATAGAATAGAAAAAAATATAATATAACCTCCTTCTGAAATTTGAATTTCAAATAGAATAAATTTGAAAAGAATTTCGTATAGTTTTTGAATCAAATTCAGAAAGTTTTCGATTAGCTTTCTAATCGAATTCGAGTTTCAGAAGAGAATAGAAAAGAAAAGAATAGAATAGAATAGGGCAAAACAGAACAGAATACAAAATAAAAGACTGGAAAAAAATAGAATAGAAAATAAAGGGATACAATTAAAAAAAAGAAATAGAACAAAAAAATAAAAGAATAGAAAAGAATATAATTAAATGTGAAATAATAGAAGAGAATAAAATAGAATAGAAAAAATAGAATATAACCTCCTTCTGAAATTTGAATTTTAAATAGAATACATTTGAATAGAACATAAAAGAATAGATTAGAATAGATTTGAAAGTGAAATAATAGAAAGAATAGAATAGAAGAAAAAAAAAAACAATACAATAGTATATAACAGAATAAAATAAAAAGAATATAACCTTCTTCTGAAATTAAAATTTTGAATAGAATACGTTTGATTAGAATAGAAAATAGATTAGAATAGAAAGCAAAGAATAGAATTGAAAATGAGATAATAGAAGCCTGATCCATTCCCATTAGACCAAGCGGAAGTCTTTTTTGTGACCTGGATCTCCCTGCCTTGTCTGAGGTGGCACGTGACACTGTCAATGCTAGCTTCACAGGGACTAAAGTCCTTCAGGCTATCAAGTCTTCTCAGGTCCTGGCCCAGATGGCTTCTCTGGCCATTATTACAAGAAATTTGCTGGGCCTCTAATGCCTCACCTAGCCAATTATTTCAATGCTTTGAAACAGGGGCCCCTGCCTTCTTCAGACGCCCTCAGGGCACATATTACTATACTCCCTAAAACATCAGACGACACGCCAGAACCACAAGCCTTCTGTCCTATCTCTCTCCTAAATGAGGATATGAAGATTTTGGGAAAGATTTTAAGCCTCTGTATCAATTAATATTTGCGCCACCTGGTCCATAGAGACCAGGTGGGCTTTGTCCCAGGTCCACAGGTTAATGACAAAGTCTGCAAAGTGGTCCAGCTGAAAAACCTCCTAGATCAGCGGAAAATTCCTGGGTTCCTACTCTCTTTGGACGTCTACAAAGCCTTTGACTCCCTGTCATGGGAATATTTGCGCTTTGTACTGTCTCGCTTTGTACTGTCTTGTTTGGGGAGACCATCTTAGCCTGGATCTAGGCCCTATACTCGACCCCTTCTGCTTCTGTGAAATATGCAGGGTTCTTCTTATCCCCTTTTCCATTTTCTGGGGCACGAGGCAGGGATGCCCTTTGTCTCCAGCTCTCTTCATCCTGGGGCTGGAACCCCTGGCGATGGCCATCTGGGCTGACCCGAATATCTCCAGAATCCCTTATGCAGGCAATGAGTATAAGCTTAACCTCTTCGCAGATGACGCCCTATTGACCTTGATCAATCCTCTCATCACACTCCCCAATCTGCAGCAGGTTCTTTCCCGATTCTAATCAATCTCGGGCTTATGTATCAATCTCAAGAAAACGGTCGCCCTTAACGTTACCTTGGCCCCTGACTTGGTCACTCAGCTACAGTCCCACTTCCCTTTCCAATGGACGTCCTCCCACATTGACTACCTCAGGATCCGGGTGACCCCCTCATACTCCTCCTTATTTGCCTCTAATTATTACCCATTGTTACGCTTTATATCTTCCCTTATGAAGTCTTGGCAATTGCCCGCACTTATCATGGATAGGTTGTATTAATTCCATGAAAATGACTATCTTGCCCAAACTTTTATATTACTTTCACATTCTACCGTTGCAAGTTCCGTTGCATTTTCTCCGGTTGCTCCAAAACAGAACCTTCCAATTTATCAGGGCCAATAAACACCCCAGGATCTCCAGAGAGACCCTTTTGACACAAAGGCTACAGTGGGTTCCCAACATCGCCAAATACTACCTGGCCACCCAGATCACCCAATTATCCCTGCTTCATGCTACATTTAATACTCCTTTGTGGTTTTTCTTGGAATTACCCAACTGTGCTCCCATTGCCATGCCAACCCTCCTCTGGCTACCCCATAACCTCCCCCCATTAACTTTGAGCCCACTCTTGCATCATAGTTTACAAGTCTGGGACCCTGTGTGGTACTCTGCTTGCCTCATGTCGCCCTTTCCGCCCTTGCTCCCAATTGCTAATAATCCTCTCTTTCCTCCAGGTCTGGACCAACCACAGGCATTCTCTTGGAGGGTCGCTAATGGGTTCTCACATGTTTAACACTTCCTAACCACCAGATCACTTCTCACGTGGGCTTTGCTTCGGGAGACCCATGATGTACCAGAAGAGGAGCTCTTCCACTACCTTCAACTTCAGCATTGACTCACCTCGCCGCACAGGACTGCTACGTACTGTTCCAGAAAACTGTGTTTGAACACATTGCCTGCACTCCCCGGGATCCCTAGGCCTCGTCTCAGTTCTCTTCTATGCTTCTCTGAAAAATCATTCATCTCATATCTTTCTCACTTATGTAGCTCACTGGGAAAGAGATTTGGCGACCAAAATAGACTTGGCGGACTGAAGCAGGGTCTGGTCTTCTGTGGCCAAATGCTCGTTTAATACAGCCACCTTGGAGGCAGCATAAAAGGTGTTCCTAAGCTGGTATTGGGTCCCTGCTTGCATTGCCCATGCCATTCCATCCTACAGTGACCGCTGTTTCCGGGGTTGTGGCCATCCAGGCGAATGTTATACATATATGGTAGAAATGTCCTAGACTAATTGGCTTCTGGTCTCGGGTATTTTGCCTCCTTTTTACGTTGTTTCACCTGCCTGTACCAAAAGAGGCCAAGTTTGCCTTTTGTACACTGTTCAATTCCAGGCCTGTTTTCTTATCAGCGGAAACTTGCCTCCTACCTATTTCTGTCAGCCAAAAGAACTATTGCTCCAGCCTGCAAAAATCCATCTGTTCACTTTCAGGGGTGAAAGATCGCATGATGGCATTGATGCTTAATGAACAGATGTCGAGCATCCATATGGGGACACTAATGCCAAGTTCCTCAAAATTTGTGAACCATGGCTGTCATATGCCTTTCCTACCCTCCCCCCAGCTAGCTTGGGCTGCCTGTGACTGACATTCCAGATGTTTCCGAGCTCTTCTCTTTTCCCCATCTCCTGGTCCCCATCCTTCTGGCCTTATCTTTCTTTCCTAGACTCCCCTATCCCTTCTCTAGCTCCCCACTCGCCAGGTGAGCGACCTCCCTTTAGCTTCACCTGTTTGCCTAACTTTCTTCTGTTTTCTGCTCCTCTATCCTTGTTAGTTCAGTTTTGGCTGTACATTGCATCACCTTTTGGGTTTCGAGGGGCCTAGGGGGTGCCCTGGTAGTTATGGGGAGCCTCTCTGGGACCCCTGGATCCTGAAGGTATCATTCACACTTAAATTTACTACTGTTGCATTTTTTCTACTTGTGTCTCTTTATTTTTGCCCTTCCTATGAACTAATACCTGTTCCAACTTCAATGCTAGCCCCTGTGTGGGCAGAACTTTTGCTTATTAACCACTTGTTAAAATTGAAACAAAAAAAATGCGATAATAGAAAAGAATAGAAAGAAGAATAGAAGAGAATAAAATAGAATATAACCTTCTTCAGAAATTCGAATTTCGAATAGAATAAATTCTAATTTGAATTGAACAGAAAAGAATATATTCCATTAGAAAATAAAAGAATAGAACAGAACATTAAATAATAGAATAGAATAAAATAAAAGAATATAATCTTCAAAAATTCGAATTACGAATAGAATACATTTGAATACAATATAAAAGAAAATAATAGAATAGAAAAGAAAGGGATAGAAAAGGAAATGATAGCAAAGAATAGAATAGAAAAAAAGATTAGAATAAAATAGAGAGAATATAATCTTCTTCCAAAATTCAAATTCAGAATAGAATAAATTTGAATTTGAATAGAAAAGAAAAAAAATAGACTAGAACATGAAATAGAAAAAAGAAAATAGAATAGAAAAAACAGTAGAATAGATTAGAATAAAATAGAAAAAATATAACCTTCTTCAGAAATTCGATTTTTGAATAGAATTAATTTGAATTTGAATAGAAAAGAAAATAGACTAGAACATGAAATAATAGAAAAAAGAAAATAGAATAGAAAAAACAATAGAATAGATTAGAAAAAAATATAACCTTCTTCAGAAATTAGATGTCCGACGCGTTTCGTGTGAAATACACTCATCAGGGGCCAGATGATCTGGGATTTCTAGAAAATATGATAAAACATATGGTAAATTTACTGATAACTAATACTACCAGGGAGAGGCGGGTAGGCCACCCTGAAGTACTTACATGCAGTCAGCACAATGAGATGTGGCAGGTATAGAGCCAAAACCAGCAGGTATCTGTCCTGGGAGCTGAGGTATTGCGGGGTGCGTGCTAGCAGTTCGGGTACACTGAGTCCCCCCCTGAAGTGTGGGAACCCAAGTAGCTAATATGAATGATGGAGATAGCCACAAGAAAGAAGGACTACCTAAGGGGGAATACATAAAGCAGTCTGTCAAAAATATACTAATATAATCGATGAATGGTGTCTATCTGGTGGAAATGGTGAAATACGGGAGTCTATGTAAAAAAGAAAATATAAGTAGATAACGAGGTATAACCACATCCAAACCCTGGTGGATTGTGCTATGTAAAAAATAAAACAAGCAGCAAAGACATTCCCAGTTTCACCAGAACAATCAGAATAAACAGGGCTGGCTAGCAAAAAGATGGATAAAGTAACCATATGATGGCTTACATGCATCCCAAGGAAGGAGAAGAGGCACTGTGATGAGGTTTGGTGATATAGTATCTCTAATCATAGGCACCCAAACTGTGTCGGGGGGGCAAGATATACCTGACACGCACACATGCATGCTGGCCCTGCTACCAGCGTCACCCGAGCACAGCAGGGGGGAGGGAGGGGCTCCGACACTGACGGTGGACTCCGTCTGTCAGAAATGCCCCTATTCCCCACCTGACTGGCTGGATGAAGGAACTCATGCGCCACGCCACAACGCCAAACTAGGCGTCCCACGTGGGGCAAGGTGGGTGACGCCGATGCGCTGTGGGCACCCGCCCAACCCCCCTTGGCAACACAGTGCACTCCCCCCCGCACACCAAACGATACATACATACACACACACACACACAGTATACAATCACAGTACACACAGTATACACATACATACACACAGTATACACATACATATATACACACAGTACACACACACAGTATACACATACATACACACATACATACAAACAGTATACATATACATACAGTATACACATACAGTATACATAGGGTTGCAACCTTTTCTTCGAGCCAAATCCCGAACACTTCAGCGGGGCTTGACATTTTTTTTGTAGCATACACTATGAGATTGTAAAATACCTGGGACACCTCTGTGTGCCCTAGGGGAGTAGTAATGCGGCACGCGCAGCGGTGAACAGTGGGTGTAGCCAATTGCATATAGTGCAGTTGCGTGTAATGTACAATATAGTGTATATAGTGCAAGCGTGTGTAATGTACAATATAGTGTATATAGTGCAGGCTTGTGTAATGTATAATATAGTGTATATGTAGTGTATATTGTACAATTTATTGTATATAGTGCAGGAGTGTGTAATGTACAATATAGTGTATATAGTGCAGGTGTGTGTAATGTACAATATAGTGTATATAGTGCAGGCTTGAGTAATGTAGAATATAGTATATATGTAGTGTATATTGTACAATATAATGTATATAGTGCAGGCGTGTGTAATGTACAATAGTGTATATGTAGTGTGTATTGTACAATATAGTGTATATAGTGCAGACGTGTGTAATGTACAGTATAGTGCAGGCGTGTGTCATGTACAATATAGTGCAGGCATGCGTCATGTACAATATAGTGTATATTTAGTGTGTAATGTACAATATAGTGTATATGTAGTGTGTAATGTTTGGTGGGGAGCCTCCCAATGTAATTTTGGAGGGTGGGGTGAGGTCTCCTGGTTTAGTATGGGGGGGACAAGGGAGAAGAGGGGGACTGACAGAGAGGAAGGGGGAGCTGACAGAGAGGAAGGGGGAGCTGCCAGAGAGGAAGGATGGCTGACAGTGAGGATGGGGGGCTGACAGAGAGAAGGGGAGGTTGACAGATCATACCTCGCTGTGATCATACCTTTGGGTTCCCGCTGTGCGGAGGAGGTCTTGGGCTTCCTGGGTCACCTCAATATCTTGTCTCCCCAGCTGTGGTGGAGCAGGAAGAGGGCGAGGAGGCGCTCTTACACAGACAAGCGTAGGAGAGGAGCAGATAGGTGCACAGTCGATGGCGCCACCTGCCACATAAACACAGAGCTACGGGGCGGAGGATGGGACAAACCAGGACAATCCTCTATGGGGGGCAACCCTAAGTATACACATACATAAACACACAGTACACACGCACAGTATACACACATACAGACACACGCACAGTATACACGGACATGCACACAGTATATATATATATATATATACACACACACACAGTATACACATACATATACTTATACTTATTATTATTATTATTATTATATACATATACACACACAAACACATTGCTGCTGCCCCCATCTCCTGGCATGCTGGTACTTGTAGTGCCCCAGCAGCTCACAGACACATTAGGTGGTAATACAGGAGAGGAGGAGACTGTGCCTGTGTACTGGTGGGCAGGTAATCAGTAGAGGGATGTAGCAGAGATTGGGGGAGATATTCAGAAAGTCCTTCTTCCAGGAGCGGTGCACATATTACACAGAAAAACGATCTAATAGCCTCAGAGACAGGAGGAGCCATGGTAGAGGAAACACATCCTCCCCCTGCTCACCAGGGTAAGCCACTGACAAGAATGCATTTAGCTGGGGCCAGTTAGCTTACCTTCTATCAGGCAGCAGTGTCCCCTCCTCTTCTTCAGCAGTCGGCATCTCCTCTGCTACAGACAAATAAGCCACGCTGGAGAAGGGGGCGTGTACATCGTATTTTTATTGGCTGATGAGGTACTGGAGAGGCAGGGCAGCTATAATCTCGGGATTTTTTAGACAAAAATTATGTCGGTAAGGGTCATTTCAGGGGCAGATGTGAAAAAACACTGATTTTTACATACTGTCCCTGGTTTTACTGAGAATGGCAACCCTGATGGGGCCACCTAGTGGCCTGGGGGCCCTCGGGCAGTGCCCGAGGGGCCCAAATAGTCAGTCCGCCTCTGCCTGGTTCATGTTAGTGCATTTTGACATGCGATTTGACATGTCAAATCGCATGTCAAATCGGCGGAAATTGCCTGCAATGTCACCATCCTAATCGATGCGATGCTGCATTTGTGAAGCTGCACTGATTTTAAAAAGTAGTTTCTGTACTACTTTTTGCGGTCTTAGGGTGCAATTTCTATTGACAGCTGTGCAGAAACCCACACAGATGTCTGGAAAATCTCAGCGGAAATCGGGACTGACACGCGGTAGTGAAATTGTGCGCGTTCAACTGAACTCACGCAGCTTCATTCCCGCAGCTCAGTGTGAACCAGGGCTCAAGGTCCACTCATTTTTCAACCCTTTGTACCCTTTTGCAAGTGATGATGAAGGGGGATTTTTGGAACCCTGAAACATGTTTATTACTCATTTTATTCATTCACTTTTACCTGAATAACATTCTATCTGGACTATCTAACAGTGGTGTAGCACTTCAAGTTACATAGTTAGTCAGGTTATAAAAAGACCATCCAGTTCAACCTTAAAAACAATAAATAAATAAAATAAAAAAATATCGTACAATCCAATATACAGTACCCAATTTTATACCCACAGTTGATCCAAAGGAAGGCAAAAAAACCCCAGCAGAGCATGCTCCAATTTTCTACAGCAGTTGAAAAAATTCCTTCCTGATCCCCCAAGAGGCAATCGGATTTTCCCTGGATCAACTTTACCTATAAATGTTAGTACCCAGTTATATTATGTACATTTAGTAAAGTATCCAGGCCTTTCTTAAAGCAATCTACTGAGCTGGCCAGAACCACCTCTGGCGGGAGTCTATTCCACATTTTCACAGCTCTTACTGTGAAGAAACCTTTCCATATTTGGAGATGAAATCCCTTTTCCTCTAGACGTAAAGAGTGCCCCCGTGTCCTCTGGGTTGACCGTAAAGAGAATAACTCAACACCAAGTTCGCTATATGGACCCCTTATATATTTGAACATGTTGATCATATCCCCCCTTATTCTCCTCTTCTCAAGAGTGAATAAATTCAGTTCCTCTAAGCTTTCCTCATAGTTGAGCTCCTCCATGCCTCTTATCAGTTTGGTTGCCCTTCTCTGCACTTTCTCCAGTTCCCTGATATCCTTTTTGAGAACTGGTGCCCAAAACTGAACTGCATATTCCAGATGAGGTCTTACTAATGATTTGAACAGGGGCAAAATTACATCTCTCTCTCTGGAGTCCATACCTCTCTTAATAAAAGAAAGGACTTTGCTCGCTTTGGAAACTGCAGCTTGGCATTGCATTCTATTATTGAGCTTATGATCTACCAAAACCCCCAGATCCTTCTCCACCATGGATTCCCCCAGTTGTACTCCCCCTAGCATGTATGATGCATGCATATTCTTAGCTCCCACGTGCATAACTTTATATTTTTTAACATTAAACCACATCTGCCACATAGTCGCCCAATTAGACAGTGCATTGAGGTCGGCTTGTAAATTGGAGACATCCTGTAAGGACGTTATTCCACTGCATAGCTTGGTGTCATCTGCAAAGACAGAAATGTTACTTTTGATCCCAGACCCAATATCATTTATAAAGGTATTAAAAAGTAAGGGTCCCAGCACTGAACCTTGGGGTACACCACTGATAACCTTAGACCATTCAGAGTAAGAATCATTAATCACTACTCTCTGAATTCTGTCTTTTAGCCAGTTTTCTATCCATTTACAAACCGATATTTCCAGGCCTGTAGACTTTACCTTACACATTAGCCGCGTGTGGGGAACTGTGTCGAACACTTTTGCAAAATCCAAGTATATCATGTCCACAGCCACCCCTCTGTCCAAGGTTTTACTTACCTCTCCATAAAAAGAAATCAGGTTTGTCTGACAATTTCCGCCTTTCATGAATCCATGCTGTCCGTTGCTTAAAATGTTTTTTTTCCAGCAAGAACTCATCTATGTGGTCTTTTATTAAACACTCCAGTATCTTCCTGACTATAGTAGTTAAACTAACAGGTCTATAGTTACTTGGTAAAGACTTTTTAAATATAGGCACCACGTTCGCCCTGCGCTAATCCAGTGGTACTATTCCCGTCATTAATGAGTCCCTAAAAATTAGATACAATGGCTTTGAAATTACAGAGCTCAATTCTTTTAGGATCCGTGGGTGGATGCCATCAGGTCCAGGTGCTTTATCCACCTTTTGTTCTGTCTAAATATTTCTGGACCATATCACTTTTGAGCCAAAGTGATATTAACCCTTTCATGACTAAGCCTATTTTTGAAATTTGGTGTTTACAAGTTAAAATCCGTATTTTTTGCTAGAAAATGACTTAGAACCCCCAAACATTATATATATTTTTTTAGCAGAGAATCTAGAGAATAAAATGGCGATTGTTGCAATATTTTTTATCACACGGTATTTGTGCAGCGGTGTTTTAAACGCAAATTTTTGGAAAAGTGACACTTTCATGTATTTTAAAAAATCCAAACAGTAAAGTTACCCCAATTTTTTTGTATAATGTGAAAGATGATGTTACGCCGAGTAAATAGATACCAAACATGTCACCCTTTATAATTGCACGCACTCGTGGAATGGCGACGAACTACGGTACCTTTGAATTTCCATAGGCAACGATTTAAAAAATTTTTACGGTTACCAGGTTTGAGCTACAGAGGAGGTCTAGGGCTAGAATTATTGCTCTCGCTCTGACGATCGCGGCGATACCTCACATGTGTGGTTTGAACACCGTTTACATATGCGGGCGCGACTTCCGTATGCGTTTTCTTCGCTGCGCGAGCTCGCGGGGACAGGGGCACGTTAAAAATTTTTTTTTTTTTTTTTTATTTAATTTATTTATTTTTGTACTTTATAAATTGTGTTTAAAATTGTAAACATCCCTTGTGACAGTAATATGTGGTGACAGGTACTCTTTAAGTAATAGACCCCCCATCCCTCCTTTACACTTCAAAGTATTCAGATCGCCGAAAACGGCGATTCTGAATACTGTGTACTTTTTTAAATTCGGAGCCATTGGCAGCCGAGTAAACGGGAAGTGACGTCATGACGTCGCTTCCACATTTACAAGAGGAAGGCTGGAACGAAGCCGCTCGCAGCTTCGTTCCAGTCCGCCCCCAGCCGCCGAAGGCAGCCGAACGGACACCGGGCCTCCCGATCGCACGGGAGGCCCGGTAACAGCGGCGGGAGGCGGCGGGAGGGGGGGGATGTCCCCTCCCGCTCCTCCGGTATAACAACCGAGCGGCTTTTAGCCGCATCGGTTGTTATATTCGGGTAGCCGATCGCCCGCTGAAAACAACGGTACCGGGATGATGCCTGCAGCTGCGGGCATCATCCCGGTATAACCCCGGAAAGCCGAGTACGCATATATGCGTTCGGTCGGCGGGAAGGGGTTAAAGTCTTGTTTTTTTGTTTAAAAATAAAAAACATGTTATACTTACCTGCTCTGTGCAGTGATTTTGCACAGAGCAGCCCGGATCCTTCTCTTTTTGGGTCCCTCGTCGGCGCTCCTGGCCCCTCCCTCCTGCCCCTACAGCAAGCAGCTTGCTATCGGGGCACACGAGCTGAGCCGCTGCTTTGTGTGTCCATTCAGACACGGTGCTGCGCCTCTGCCTCAGCCCCGCCCCTCATTGACTCACTGACTTTTTTTTACAGCAGCGGGAGGCAATGGTACCCGCTGTGTGTCTCAGTCAGGAGAGAGAGTCCTGAACAGCCGAGTCTCTCATGCAACATCGCTGGATCGAGATGGGGCTCAGGTAAGTATTAAGGGGGCTGTCACGTACTTTGTGGCAGAGCCTGATATGAAGAAGGAGACCTCTCATACAGCCCCAGCTCCAGAGCTACTGGTGTTGGGACAGTGGCCACGAGAGCACAGTGAGGTAAGAGTGCCTGCAAGATCTTCAGTTGGTCGCAGAGGTGTATGGCAGGAGCCTCACCAGAGCTGAGCTGGATAGCTGAAGCAGCGGATGGCAGCAGGAACAGCAGATGGAGGACCAGCATCACCAGGCACTATGCAGAGCAGAACGGACAGATAACTGGATGCAGGGTCAGACAAGCCAGGTCAGCAATGGATGATCAGATAAAAACATAAACAGCAGGCAGAGAATGGTCAAGATGCAGGCAGAGGTTGGCAACAGGATAACAGGCAGATATAACAAAGTCTAAAGGCAAGCTGAGGTCCGGACTGGTAAAAGCAAGCGTGGTCAGGATAAGCCAGGTCAACCACAGGAATCAATATACAGGCACAGGAACGTAGGTAAAGCTGCAGATCAGACAGCAATGCACTAGTGCAGCTGCTGCCCTTACATAGGCCATTTGGCGCCAGCATTAATGGCTAACATGCGCATGCATGCGCATATGCATTCGCCTGTGCTTGCTCATATTTTTGCGTATAGGCTTTTGCCTATGCCTGGTAAGGCTCCTGCAGGAGTATGTCTGCGCATGCGTTTCTACCTCAGCCTAGGAGCTTTGTCTGTGCTATGGCCAGCACATCCCTGACAGGGGCTGAGGAGGGCTGCTGTACAGAAAAGGTTTTTTTATCTTAATGCATAGAATGCATTAAGATAAAAAAAACTTCTGACTTTAGAACCACTTTCAGTTCTTCTTGATCTATATAAAGGATCTGTTTTACCTGTCAAAGCATTTGTATCCCTGTTCCAGTGGTATATCATCCATAGGTGCAGGGTGTTCACTGCACACGGGCCCCGAGGGGGGGGCTGTGCTCTGACACACTGTACCCATGGATGCCTTAGGGCACCAAGATGGGGGAGCAGAGGGGTAACATGCACCGTCACCTGCATAGAGGGATCCCCTACACACTGTTATGAGTGTGGTACGGAATCTTAATTAAAATCGAAGTGTTTTGTTTTTCATTGCCTCCAACCTTACAGTACATTTTGTGAACCTAGTTCAGATAATCAGTACATACCACAATCCTTTCCTGAGTTTGTTAATTTATGGGGTTTTCTTAACAATGTATAAATATCTCCCAACAAAATTAATAAGTAAATAATTTGACTTTATTAATTAACAAGTATAGCTATACAATGTTATACAGAACTGGAATTTCTGGTGATTGATATTTCACACACACATAATCAAAACATCAAGGCGGCAATGAAACGATATTTCTTAATATCATACAATTTCTCAGGGGAGTCCAAATTGTTCTGTTGGAAAAATATGTGCGGTAATCGCACTTACATTCAAGAACACAATATCCCTTGTCGCTCGGGAAACAGTCCTCTGAATTTCTCCGGCCAGAAGGAATCCACAGTATGTCTCATGGAGTCAACAGAAAAATATTGCCAATTTGAAAGAAATATTAAACCAACAGAGCTTAATAAAATTGAATGGGGCAATAATACAATCACAGAAATGTAAATTGATGTAATACAAGTTTGTCTGAATTCCCCCAAACACGGCTTCAATAATACACAACCTAGACAATCAATATGGGCAGATAATGATAATGATACACTACCCTACATACAGCATATGATAATGTCAATACATAAACTATAAAATATAATCCCTACAATTTTGAGAGAAAAGATAATTAAGATTTGTAAGGTCTGTATCTTACCAACAGTTTAAAAGGGGAAGATGTCCGCCAATATCTAAGTACATTGAGTGGTTCCAGTCACAAGGTCCAGCAAGATGGGGAATGGTCAAATAGCAGACTTCTTGATCGTTTAGGGGGTGTATCCGGCGTGTGGGTCTGTCATCCTCTCTCTAAGGCCCTCACATCCTTTATACCGTCTGGGACAATAGGCTCATAAAATTATCATAAGCTCAGCCCAGAAGGTTTGGCTTATTCTCCATTGGTTGGAGAATTCTAATGATTTACCTGATGAATTCAGGTAATATCATCTTCAGCCACTAGGTGTGTCTGAGGACAGAAAATGTGTTCTGAATTATTTATAAAAGAAAATATATTCTCTGTCATAATTGGCATCTACCTATATATTGGTCTTATGAATATATATCTATATTGTTCAGGGATAACTGGTACAAAATATAATATACTTAGTATAAATTTGATTTATCATATCACACGATGGATGTTTATGTGGATAAATGCATGACTCCTGCAGATCCTGTGAAAACCTATTTGTCTTGGGACAACACAAGTTATATGTGTATTTTTATGTAGATGAGGTCCCTGTTTCTATGTATTTACAACAATTATGGGTATCTAAACACAATTCTTCATTTGTTCTATATCAAAATTTATATTTCTACTTTATGATCAAATATATTTACAATGTTACATGTATAAAGGTTTTAAATGCTTTCCTACAGTGATTGAAATGAACCTTGGACATTTCATACACATTTCCATTATTGACTGTTCCTATATTGGTGTAACATTAACCTTGTATCTCATTCGTTGTCTGAGGGGAAGTTGAGTCAATATGGGGCTCTCACTATGGAGGCCATCTCACCCTTTGAAACAATGGGGTTATTTACCCAAGTTTTTCCTTTAATTAAAGGTTTTGTAATTTGGGCCTGAAAACACACATTTGTCAGCTGGTTTTGTGTCAGACAGCATTATTGTTCATGCTTACTCGGTTTCAATATGAGTTCTGTTTCTTGACTTTAGCCCTCCAACGGATTGTATAAATTAATCAGCCATTTCTGTTGGGAGGGGGAGTGCTCTCCTGAAGTGACGACTCAGCTGAAGTCTAAATCAAAAATATAATATTTTGATGTGCCTCCGCCATGACAAAATCCCCCTTTGCATTCCAGGCATGTAAGGGAAACGTGCATGGAATTCACTTCATAACATGGTGAGGGTCAGATGTTTGTAGCTTCTACTGATGGGTGGTAACCTGGTGTGTAGGGTATTGAAGATTAAGGTTGTTGGTAACCTCTGCTGATAAGCCTCAGGACCGTCAAGATGAATCCGGGACTTCCTGGTATCCCCAAGGAAGGTCTCGATCGAGTGATGAGGCTGGCCTGACCTGGCATGGCTGCCATAACAGAATACCAAGGACTTTCCATGTGGTGGTTTCCTGGGGTGGTCTCAGGGTCGGGTCCCTTCTTCCTGGTGTGATCGTGGGCGTCAGGTTTCTGGTTCGGAACCCTGGGACATCAATGGGCCTTCTTTTGATTATCCGGTCACTATCACCTCTGATACAAGTTTGAATGGCGTCAGGGATATCATTGCGTTTATGTATACACTGTTAAAAGAAAATAGATAGTTTGAGTACCACATAGATATAAAAAAAATGATGTTCAGGTGAGGTAGCTCTTTTAATTGACCTTGAAAGTATATGTTGCCGAGGGTTAGTCCTCCAGCAACTGTAATTGGGACTTGGGATGGCAAGCACGTAATTGATTGATGTGCACCCATCTCTCACTGATTTCACCATTCTGTGGAATCTGCAATTTATATGCCACGAGGGAGATCTTGTCCACAATGTTGAATGGACCTCCCAGGACAGCAGGAATTTCTTTTCCTTTACCTGGTTTCTTGTGAAATTGTAGAGATATACCCTGTCCCCAATCTCATACTCCTCTTTTGTGGTTTTAAGGTCATAGTATGTTTTAGTGCTAGTTGCGGATATTTCAATATTTCTTTGGGCAAATGAGAATGCATATTGTAAATGCTGTTGGGGTGTTGGGGCAGGACCATCCACCCTCCGGTCATGAGTTCGAAGGGTGACATTTTTGTGACTGTGTTTGGAGTTGCCCTTAAGGCCATCAGGACTAATGGAAGTTTTACATCCCAGTCCTTGCCTGTTTCCTTTACAAATTTCTTAAGTATGTTTACAATTGTCTGATTGTACTGTTCTACTCCACCACTAGAGGCGGGCCGATAGGCAAAGTGTAATTTCCTTTTTACGCCCAATATCTTCCATAGTTTAGTCATTACTTCGCTAGTGAAATGTGTACCCCTATCAGACTCTATTCTCTGGGGAAGGCCTGAAGCATGAAAATATGTGATTTATCAAAAGGGAGGCACATGTGTCGGAGCTGTTATTTGGTGTGGGAATACACTCAACATATTTGGTAAATAAACATGTCACGGTTAACATATATAGATTCTCACGTGAAGATTTTGTTACAGGCCCAATAAAATCCATTTGAAGGTCTAACCAAGGCATGCATATCCCCCTTTTCTGAAGGGGTGCCCTATGGGTGGGCGAAGCCGGTTGAAATTGAGGACATATTAAGCATCCTTGGCAGTATGCCTTCACATCATGGAGCATATGAGGCCAGTAGGCATAATCCTGAAGGCTCTCATGCCTTCACATCACGGAGCATATGAGGCCAGTAGGCGTAATCCTGGAGGATCTCATAGGTGATTTTTTTCTCTGCGGTGCCCAGTTGTGGGGGCATCATGGGCATGCTGTAGCATTAAACCTCTGAATTTAAGGGGGACTACCCATTGTTGGATACCCCCCTTGGAGGTGTGGATCAACAATCCTTGATGCAGCGTGAACTGGGATTTGGATTTCATTAATATACGTAAGTCTTCCTTGCCAGGATAATTTTCTTGTCTAATGGGATTCTGGTCCGAGCGTTCTAAATGGTTATAAAATAAGCCAATTATTGGGTGTTCTTTTAGGGCTGTGATTACATCTTCACTGGGGTTTTCATGACACCATTGCAATACATTTGAATCATCAGTCATCCTAGCTTGTTGTCTAGTGACAGCTTCTAACTGTATTGAACCTAAGAGATGATCTATATCTAGCAACTCACCTCTTAGGGCCCCTTCTTTGGCTAGGGTATCGGCCTGATCATTCCCTTCCTTTTCTTCACCTATGACTTTGGAATTGCCCTTGATTTTCTTAAAATACAGAGTGATCTCTTGTTCCCTTACCAAGTGGTCGATTTGACAAAACAACTTACCATGTTTGACAGGTTTATGGTTACTTTTTACCATGTTGTTCCTTTTCCATCGGGGGGAGATACTCAACAAAACTATTGCTGACATAATTTGAATTGATGATGATGGCAAATTCTTTAAGGTGGTAATTTATAGTCTTCTCAATGGCTTTCAGGATTGCAGCGAATTCAGCAACTTGGCTGCTTCTTGGCCCAAGAGATTGGGGTTACACCTTGGGTCCATATGATCCCCATGCCGGCCATTAGTTGGAGCTAGTCTTTGTCCTTATGATGATAGGCACAACCATCTACATATACACATGGCAACTGTTTACAGTATTCATCGTCATAAACCTTGTAGGGAGACAACAGTTTTTCTTCTAAAAAGTCAGTGTCCATGGTCCCCACACAGGGATCAGGGGCAGGACAATCATGCAACTCAGCAAGGCCCTGGGCACTAGACTTTTTTAGTTCTGTTTGTATCGAATTTCCAAGGGCCACTATTGCGAGGACAAAGTCTAAGCAGTGATGCGGCTATTAGATACATTTCCATCCCTGATACGTTCATTCTGTAAATACTGCAAAGCTTGGTGTGCGGTCTCAACAATAATTCTTTCACCTTGAATGTAACTGCGGAAATTCTGTAATGCCCAGACAGTGGACAATAAAGCTTTTTCACAGTCAGAAAACTTAATCTCAACTGAGGACAATGTTTTACTCGCGTAAGCGATAATCTTACTGACATTCTCTTGTTTTTGATAAAGAACAGAACTCACCTGCGTGTACCCTGTCTTAAGGAAAAAGGGTTTACCTCCTTCTGCATATGCAAGGCAGGGGGCTTGGGTGGGTCGTAACTTCAGTTCCTTCATAGGATCTGTTTGTTCCTTGCCCCATGACCATTCAGTGTCTTTCTTCAGCAGATGAAGTAACGGTTTGCTAATCTCAGTGTAATTGTCAGTAAACTTACGCGAAATCTTTAGGATTAGTAGGGACCTTATAGTTAAATACTGCTTCAACCTTTTTCCTTTGGGGGTTTAAACCTTCTGAGGTAACTTCAAGGCCTAGGAAATTTACTCGGGTGCGGCACCATTGTGCTTTCTGAATGGATATTTTCACTCTGACTGTCCTTAGCTGGTCCAAGATGTGTCGGAGTTCTGTCAGGTGTTTGGTCATGTCAGTACTTTTGATGAGGATGTCATTGACGTATGCCATTGTTCCTCACTCCAAGGCATCTGGCATAGCCTTGTGCATGAAGACTGCAAATTCATGGCCAGAACTGATATAGCCAAAAGGCATGCGCACCCAGCAGTACTGTTGGTTTCCAAAACTGAAGGCCAGTTTATATTGATCTTCTTTGCTGACTTTTATGGTTCAGTATCCCTGGGCATAGTCGAGGGCCGAGAATACCTGCGATCCCTGGAGTTGGGCAAGGCACTGGTCTATGTAGGGTACGGGCCATCCCAACATGTAGACACGCTTACTGAGTTGTCGGAGATCAGAGCACAAGCGCCACTGTCCGTTGGGTTTCAAAATCCCCAGGATTGGGTGATTGTATGAGCTGTGAATGGGCTTAATTATACCCCGTTTGTGTAACTTCCTAATGATCTTGGCGAGAGACTCATAGGAGGCTAGCGGAAGTCTATACTGCTTTACAAATACTGGTGGGGCCTGAGGGTTGGTCTGGATTTTGGCGATGTGGAGATCAGTATTCCCACAATCATCGGAATCCTGAGCAAAGATTTCCTGGAATTCAAAAAGAAGTTTGCGGAGCAATTGTAGCTCAAGATCATTGGTGAACGCATCAGCTAGGGCTATGATCGACTATCTCTTTGAATCCCGGAAAGCTTTCAAGTTTCCCTATCTCATAGGCCTCTTCAAGCCTGGTGGTCAGGTCATTGGGTGTGCGAGGTGTATTTTTCTCCCAATCAGGTCCCTTGGGGTACTCTTGTTCTTTGGTTGATCAAAGAGGAGAGATGTCTCTTCAATCCTACAGGTACCATCCTTAGAATCAAAGGGGTAAATGGACTCTATGGTAAATATACCTGTAGCGCTGGTAGATTTGCGATCTACCATCTGATAGGTAAATTTAGTAAATTGCTCATTAGGGGAGTTAGATTTGCCTCTGTTCCAGCTTGGCTGACGTTGCATGCGTTTCCATACTGGGCCTGTGGGTGTCGTTGTTACTATTGGCTAGTGTTGGAAAGGCAACGTGCCAAAGCGTATGGATGCTCTTCTGTCCTGGACACAACTTGGTGGAGGTGGTCCTCCGAGTGGGATTCTGGGAGAGGGTATTTATGGGACAGACGCCATGTTTTAGGGTTCATTTTACAACAACCTGCTGGCCCTCCTGGCCGACAGGTATGCGTTAGAGTGCTACCTCATGGTCCTCCATTCCGGAGGCCCGCGTCGCTGCGGCGCATGGGTGGGCCCAGAAGCATGTCTGGGGCCTACCACAGCAGCCGAGGAATGGTCCTGAGCTGTCTATCCAGAGTGAAGAAGCTGGACAACCTAGGAGATCCCGGGGGGGACCTCATGGAAGGATCATGCAGAGTGCTGGTCTGGAGAGGGGCCTGGTGACTCGGTTGGAGAACGTATCCTAAAGTAACTTTACAGCATAGTGTTGCCGGGTTTGGCTTAAAGGTTCAAGCAATGTGACTGACATTCACCGCAAAACCAATACATCCTGTGGCAGAGGATTGTACGGGTTCATCCCAAGCAAGTCTGTGGCAGAGACTTTTGTTCGTGCTGCGTACTGGCTGCTAGGCAAGTGAGAGAGGCCTATCCAGGCGAGCAAGGAGTGTCCCACAAGGGGAGCGCATTCTACTGTAATATTCAACCCCAAATGACATTTGTCAAGAATCCTACAGAGAGGTATTTGAGCTTCCCTACAGTCTCCCTTCTGCCTCTTTTCTGCTACTTCCTTCGTTAATTGTTCAATAGAGCATTGAAAATGTACTCAAGTGTTGGTGCCTGTATCATCCAGAGATAAACTCAACGGAACCCTAGACCCGGTGCCGGTGAAACAGAGGGAAGGAGAGTGAAGGTAACAAGCCTGCTTAAACCAGCAGCTCCGCCGAGAGTTATTGCTACATGTGGGGGCTCGTCCGGGATTTGTTGACCGTCAATTCTCACAACCCAGAGAAGTGTTTCACCGGGAGTTTACGGTGAGAGCTGGACTTTGTCAAAATCTTGCAGGAATAGAAGGGGTTAAAGCTGCAGGACTTTATTTCTGAGTGCGTAGGCGACGGGCGCCAGTGAAAGCCTGGGAGCTACGTGATCAGAGGAACAAGTGGGAGGAGCCTACCCTACTTGATATCGTGTGGGACGCGTGTATGTGTTTGGCGCCAGAAAAAACGAGAAGTCTCGTGATCGTGCTGAGAAGATCAGAGTGTGGCTATGTCTTTTCTGGCAATGCAGCCAATTGTGGGACCGAGAATGTTCCCTACAAGCACTGTGTTGAATACTGTGCTGACCGGAACCCTGCTTACGGATACTAGAGTTCGTTTGAAGCCGCAGGGGAGGTTTGTCCTGTATACCTCAGGAGATATTGAGGGACTGGGCATGATTTGCCATAAATGTGAAGGACTGGCCGTGCATCTTCGTCCGTTTGGCCGATATCCGCAATGTGGAGAGTACTTGTTTGTGGTGGAGCAACCTACCACGTCGCCCCGTGCTTATCGGATGGATTGGGCAACAGGTATCACCACAGTAGAAGCTGCTACTACTACAGAGAGAGAACGGCAGGCCACCACTTTGCCTGTTGTTACTGAGAGTGTTCCGGAGAGAGACACTGCTGTTGCCGTCTCATCAGGGGACATTACTGTGATATCTACGTCCACTACACCTACTCCTGTTGTACCTGTTCAGAGGAAGGTGGGATATGTGAAGGCTTCCCGCGGCCGTGGTCGAGGCCTACCTCAGAGGTTACCTGAACTGGAGCTATCAAAGTCCACATCAGGAACGGGTAAGCCACTGAAGGGGAATGTATCTGGGACTGTAAATAAGTATCTGCCAGCGGAAGAGTTGGGAGATTCGGAAATAGAATCCATGTCGGATCTTTCTGGTGATGATGACTTATTTGAGACACAAGAGCTGTTGTGGTCACAAGGCGAGGATGTCGCCTCTGCTATGACTTTCCCTGAATGGACAGCCCTGAGTTCTGGGAAGACATCACCCTGTGTGGAGCCGCACAGTACTGTTACTGAGACTTTATCGAAAGTTGCT
Organism: Aquarana catesbeiana; assembly: GCF_042186555.1. NCBI lineage: Eukaryota > Metazoa > Chordata > Amphibia > Anura > Ranidae > Aquarana > Aquarana catesbeiana. Next base: position 155,135,569 of record NC_133336.1, read on the forward strand.
AGTTCACTACAGACACCGGCTGGGTCTATGGTGAGCAAATCATTGGATTCCTGTGTGCCTCCTGGTATGGGGAAGGACAGATCTTTGCCCAAACTTGCACATTTGCAGAGAACGTTAAACAAGCGTGTGGCTGCAGAATATGGTTTGGAATTCCCTTATGTGCCCCAGGACATAATGCAAGTGATTGAACTTAACCGGGAACTTTGGTACAGTGAAGTTGTTTTGGACTATTTGTCTGTGCTTAAGCCTTTCCGAAAGACTGGATGTTCTGTTAAAATGGATGAACGTTTTAGTGGATGTTTTATGCACTGGAACTTCGGTCGGCACGTCTGTGCTGACAAGGTGGTTATCTGCAGGCCTGGAAAAGATGACGTTGTCTATTTCATTACCACAGTGGATAAAACGGGAAAGACACTGACCTTGCCAGATCCCCGGTTTTAATGGTGATTATGAACAAAAGAACTTTGAAGTTAGACAGTTAGTTAGTGTCAGTATAAAGAGATCTTCGTGGTCAAGATCTACATATTCTGTTCAGTGTTTCAAATCCCAGGACTTCTTTTACTAGCCGGATTTCCTTCATTTAAAGAAATTATTATACAGGGATGGACTCCTTAAAATTATTTTGATATAGGTAAAAAAGGAAGAGAGACTCATTTAAAAAAAAAAAAAAAATGAGGCTTTGCTCCTGATATTGTACAGTATGTGTGTGTGTGTGTTTAATATGTTTTCCTTTTCAGGAAATATTGGATCTCCTATCAAGCTGGGAGGCTTTTCAGCTAGATAGATAGTGAGGTTATGTACAGTCATAGGATTGTTTTGTTTACGGACGTGAACATAATGTTTTGTAGATGTAAGTCTTATAATGTCTTTCTTTCTTCTTTGTCTATCCAAGTTATTAAAAGCTCAAATACCTACTCCCAGGCTTGGGAGTTACTGTCAAAGCGTATGGATGCTCTTCTGTCCCGGAGACAACTCGGTGGAGGTTGTCCTCCAAATGGGATTTTGGGATTCTGGGAGAGGGTATTTATGGGACAGACGCCATGTTTTAGGGTTCGTTTTACAGCCACCTGTTGGCCATCCTGGCCGACAGGTATGCGTTAGAGTGCTACCTCGTGGTCCTCCGTTCCGGAGGCCCGCGGCACTGCGGCGCATGGGTGGGCCCAGAAGCATGTCTGGGGCCTACCACAGCAGCCAAGGAATGATCCTGAGCTGTCTATCCAGAGTGAAGAAGCTGGACAACCGAAGAGACCCCAGGGGGGGACCCGTCATGGAAGGATCATGCAGAGTGCTGGTCTGGAGAGGGGCCTGGAGACTCGGTTGGAGGACGTATCTTAAAGTAACTTTGCAGCATAGTGTTGCCGGGTTTGGCTTAAAGGTTCAAGCACTGTGACTGACATTCACCGCAAAACCAATACATCCTGTGGCAGAGGATCGTACGGGTTCATCCCAAGCAAGTCTGTGACAGAGACTTTTGTTCGTGCTGCGTACTGGCTGCTAGGCAAGTGAGAGAGGCCTATCCAGGCGAGCAAGGAGTGTGTCCCACAAGGGGAGCGCATTCTACTGTAATATTCAACCCCAAAGGACATTTGTCAAGAATCCTACAGAGAGATTTGAGCTTCCCTACAGTTTCCCTTCTGCCTCTTTCCTGCTACATCCTTCATTAATTGTTCAATAAAGCATTGAAAATGTACTCAAGTGTTGGTGCCTGTATCGTCCAGAGATAAACTCAACGGAACCCTAGACTCGGTGCCGGTGAAACAGAGGGAAGGAGAGTGAAGGTAACAAGCCCGCTTAAACCAGCAGCTCCACCGAGAGTTATTGCTACACACCCTCGGTTAAAGAATTGAACAATTGTTCAATTAATTTCTCCTCAGATAAATATTCATCTGGTATGAGTCCAATCACTTGGTTGGTGACTCCAAACATATAATACCCTGTCTCTACCGCTAGGCCGATAAGGGTGCCCTTGGGTAGGTTAAGGTCCTGATTTGATAGGTTGTGTACGTAGATGGACATTATCGACTGATGCGTATTGATCAAGGGTGCGTGGGTAATGATGGGGGATCTGTGATATAGGGGGGATATGTGATATGGGGGATCTGTGATATGGGGGGATCTGTGATATAGGGGGGATATGTGATATGGGGGATCTGTGATATGGGGAGTCTGTGATGGGGGATCTGTGATATGGGGGGGATCTGTGATATGAGGGGATCTGTGATATGGGGGGATCTGTGATATGGGGGGGTATGTGATGGGGGATCTGTGATATGGGGGAGTCTGTGATATGGGGGGGATCTGTGATGGGGGATATGTGATGGGGGATCTGTGATATGGGGGAGTCTGTGATATGGGGGGATCTGTGATGGGGGATATGTGATGGGGGATCTGTGATATGGGGGAGTCTGTGATATGGGGGGGATCTGTGATATGGGGGGATCTGTGATATGGGGGGATCTGTGATATGGGGGATCTGTGAAATGGGGGGATCTGTGATGGGGAGTCTGTTATGGTGGGATCTGTGATGGGGAGATATGTGATATGGGGAGTCTGTTATGGGGGAGTCTGTGATATGGGGGGATCTGTGATGGGGAGTCTGTTATGGGGGGATTTGTGATATGGGGGAGTCTGTGATAGGGGGAGTATGTTATGGGGGAGTCTGATATGGGGAGTCTGTTATGGGGGATCTGTGATGGGGGAGTCTGTGATATGGGGAGTCTGTTATGGGGGAGATCTGTGATATGGGGGGATCTGTGATGGGGAGTCTGTTATGGGGGGATCTGTGATATGGGGGAGTCTGTTATGGGGGAGTCTGTGATAGGGGGAGTCTGTTATGGGGGATCTGTGATGGGGAGATCTGTGATATGGGGGGGTCTGTGATGGGGGAGTCTGTGATATGGGGAGTCTGTGATGGGGGAGTCTGTGATATGGGGGGTCTGTGATGGGGAGATCTGTGATGGGGAGTCTGTTATGGGGGATCTGTGATGGGGGAGTCTGTTATGGGGGGATCTACGGCCGGTAACCCCAGTGTGCACTCACACTGCAAGTACTGAAAACTGGCGTAAATTAAAATATGAAATCAAAAGGGAAAAAGTAAAAAAAATTGGGCTGTAGGGTTAATTGTTCCAATAGTATGTGCAAAAAGACCCACCCATTGCACAGGGAAAATTGGAAAACAGATAGGGGAATAGTATGGACGGCTGAGGAGCAGCCATAACAAATGCTGAAAATATGTTGATAGTGCAGCCATGTGCTTCCATCCCTGTAGGTTGAACGAAAAAATAGATATGGTGGGACTTTATATGAGGATGGGGAGCCGTGCAGATCCCATCCTCCATCCCATTTAGTTTAAAGAGGGGTTAGGGGGGGGATTTTGAGTGAAGCACACGGATGCAGTTAAGAAATAAATTGTAAAATGATTTATTATTGAGTCAATTCCAAGAACATAGGTTGATGGTATACAGTTCATTACATAATGTATATCAATACTTCAAGATTAGTCATCACATATAAATACATTGTCCAACCAAAGTTTAAAACAGTATTTTACAAATACACCGGTCACGTAATAACATATAGTTACATAGTAGGTGAGGTTGAAAAAAGACACAAGTCCATCAAGTCCAACCTATGTGTGTGATTATGTGTCAGTATTACATTACATATCCCTGTATGTTGCGGTCATTCAGGTGATTATCTAATAGTTTCTTGAAGCTATCAATGCTCCCCGCTGAGACCACCGCCTGTGGAAGGGAATTCCACATCCTTGCCGCTCTTACAGTAAAGAACCCTCTACGTAGTTTAAGGTCAAACCTCTTTTGCTCTAATTGTAATGAGTGGCCACGAGTCTTATTAAACTCTCTTCTGCGAAAAAGTTTTATCCCTATTGTGGGGTCACCTGTACAGTATTTGTAAGTTGAAATCATATCCCCTCTCAAGCGTCTCTTCTCCAGAGAGAATAAGTTCAGTGCTCGCAACCTTTCCTCATAACTAAGATCCTCCAGACCCTTTATTAGCTTTGTTGCCCTTCTTTGTACTCGCTCCATTTCCAGTACGTCCCTCCTGAGGACTGGTGCCCAGAACTGGACAGCATACTCCAGGTGCGGCCGGACCAGAGTCTTGTAGAGCGGGAGAATTATCGTTTTATCTCTGGAGTTGATCCCCCTTTTAATGCATGCCAATATTCTGTTTGCTTTATTAGCAGCAGCTTGGCATTGCATGCCATTGCTGAGCCTATCATCTACTAGGACCCCCAGGTCCTTTTCCATCCTAGATTCCCCCAGAGGTTCTCCCCCCAGTGTATAGATTGCATTCATATTTTTGCCACCCAAATGCATTATTTTACATTTTTCTACATTGAACCTCATTTGCCATGTAGTCGCCCACCCCATTAGTTTGTTCAGGTCTTTTTGCAAGATTTCCACATCCTGCAGAGAAGTTATTGCCCTGCTTAGCTTAGTATCGTCTGCAAATACAGAGATTGAACTGTTTATCCCATCCTCCAGGTCGTTTATGAACAAATTAAACAGGATTGGTCCCAGCACAGAACCCTGGGGAACCCCACTACCCACCCCTGACCATTCCGAGTACTCCCCATTTATCACCACCCTCTGAACACGCCCTTGTAGCCAGTTTTCAATCCATGTACTCACCCTATGGTCCATGCCAACGCACCTTATTTTGTACAGTAAACGTTTATGGGGAACTGTGTCAAATGCTTTTGCAAAATCCAGATACACCACGTCTACGGGCCTTCCTTTATCTAGATGGCAACTCACCTCCTCATAGAAGGTTAATAGATTGGTTTGGCAAGAACGATTCTTCATGAATCCATGCTGATTACTGCTAATGATATCATTCTTATTACTAAAATCTTGTATATAGTCCCTTATCATCCCCTCCAAGAGTTTACATACTATTGATGTTAGGCTAACTGGTCTGTAATTCCCAGGGATGTTTTTTGGGCCCTTTTTAAATATTGGTGCTACATTGGCTTTTCTCCAATCAGCTGGTACCATTCCAGTCAATAGACTGTTTGTAAAAATTAGGAACAACGGTCTGGCAATCACCTGACTGAGTTCCCTAAGTACCCTCGGATGCAAGCCATCTGGTCCCGGTGATTTATTAATGTTAAGTTTCTCAAGTGTAATTTTAATTCCGTCCTCTATTAACCATGTAGGTGCTTCCTGTGTTGTGTCATGAGGATAAACACTGCAGTTTTGGTTACTGAAGCCCCCCCGATTCACTCGTGAAGACTGAGGAGAAGAATAAATTCAATACCTTTGCCATCTCCCCATCTTTTGTAGCCAGATGTCCTTCCTCATTCTTTATAGGGCCAATATGGTCTGTCCTCCCTTTTTTACTGTTTACATACTTAAAGAATTTCTTGGGATTTTTTTTGCTCTCCTCCGCTATGTGTCTTTCATGTTCTATCTTAGCCATCCTAATTGCACCCTTACATTTCTTATTGCATTCTTTATAAATTCTGAATGCTGAGGATGATCCCTCAACCTTGTATTTTTTGAAGGCCTTCTCCTTTGCTTTTATATGCATTTTTACATTGGAGTTAAGCCATCTAGGATGTTTGTTCGCTCTTTTAAATTTATTACCCAGTGGGATACATTGGCTAATGCCCTTATTTAATATGCTCTTAAAGCAAACCCATCTCTCCTCCGTATTCTTTGTTCCTAATATTTTATCCCAATTTATGCCTTTTAGCAAGGTTTGTAGTTTAGGGAAGTTGGCTCTTTTGAAATTCAGTGTCTTTGTGTTCCCTTCATGTTTCCTATTTGTGTGATTTATACTGAAACTAATTGACCTGTGATCGCTGTTACCTAAATTGCCCCGTATTTCCACATCTGTTATCAGGTCTGTATTGTTGGTAATCAGTAGATCTAGTAATGTTTTATTTCTAGTTGGTGCGTCTACCATCTGACCCATAAAATTGTCCTGCAAGACACTAAGGAACTGGCGAGCCTTAAATGAATGCGCGGTTCCCTCCGCCCAGTCTATGTCTGGATAATTAAAATCCCCCATTATGATAACACTTCCCATCCTTGCTGCTAATCCAATTTGTGATAGGAGATCCGTCTCCACTTCCTCCCTCAGGTTAGGGGGCCTATAGCATACTCCCAGTATTATTTTCCCCTTAGCTTCATCCCTTTGGAGCTCTACCCATAAAGATTCCACCTCCTCCCTAGCCCCCTCAGTGATGTCATCTCTCACATTCACTTGTACATTATTCTTGATATATAGGCATACCCCTCCCCCTTTTTTACCCTCTCTATCCTTGCGGTATAGGGTATACCCTTGAATGTTTGCCAGCCAATCATGAGAGCTGTTGAACCAGGTCTCTGAAATTCCCACAAAATCCAAATCCTCCTTGTACAACAGTATCTCTAGTTCACCCATCTTGTCCGCCATGCTCCTGGCATTAGTGAACATGCCACATAGTTTAGACCGGTCGCATATTGTCCTCGTATTGGGTGTTTCAAGATTGCAACTAGGACTTGCTACTATACTCACCTTGTGTTTTTGTGCTTTGGTTAACCTACCACTAATGCCCCCAATACCTACCCTCTGGAATATCTTCCGCGCTGGCTATCACTGTCTCTGGACCCTCCCCCCATCGCCTAGTTTAAAAACCCCTCTAACTTTTTGGCCATCTTCATTCCCAGCAGATCTGCACCCTCCTCATTTAGGTGCAATCCGTCCCTTCTATAGTACCGGTTACCGACTGAGAAGTCGGCCCAGTCCTCCAGGAACCCAAACCCCTCCTTACTACACCAGCTCTTCAGCCACTTGTTTACTTCCCTAATCTCCCTCTGCCTTTCTGGTGTGGCTCGATGTACTGGTAGTATTCCTGAGAACACTACCTTGGAGGTCCTTTTCCTCAATTTAGCTCCTAAGTCCCTAAAATCGTTCTTTAGGACACTCCATCTGCCTCTGACTTTGTCATTGGTGCCAACGTGCACCATGACAGCCGGGTCTTTCGCAGCCCCTCCCAGTAATCTGTCCACAAGATCCGTGATGTGCCGAACCCGAGCGCCCGGTAGACAACATACTGTTCGGCGCTTCAGGTCTTGGTTAGAGATTGCTCTCTCTGTCCTTCTAAGAATTGAGTCCCCTACCACCAGAATCTGTCTTTCCTTTCCCTTTGCTGCCCCCCCACTCTCACTGAAGGAGTTCTTCCCCTGGCAGCTAGGAGAGTCCCTCATCTCCAGCAGTGCTGGTCCCTGACTGGTTTCACCAATGTCACTCAATGGAGCGTACTTATTGGGATGCTCCAGTCCTGGATCGGCCTCTCTGGCACTTCCCCCTCTACCCCTCCTGACTGTTACCCATCTACTCTTTGCTAGTGCTTGCACCTCTTTGTTTCCACCCGCCTCTGTGGTGGCCCCTGCCGGCACCTGCCGTGTACGTTCCTGGCTCACCTTTAGTATGGAGGGACTTCTCAGTGCTGACAGTTGCTTCCCCAGATTCAGAACCTGGGCTTCCAGGGAAACAATGTGCTTACATTTTGCACAGCAGTATTCGCCCTCGATCGGATGATCAAGGAACGCATACATGCGGCAAGATGTACAAAGAGTCGCCTCTCCACACCCGCCGGGCATCATACCTATTAAATTTAGTGAGGATTTGGGGATTTTACCCTGTCCAAATTACCTAACAGCTAGCTTCCTGGCACTAATACTCAAGACAATACACAGGTACACAACAAGACAATACACAGGTACTCACAAACCTGCGTGCACTCGCAATACACAAGTATACATTACACATTACACAAGTACTAACGATCCACACACACTACTCAGACAACACTCAGATACTCACACTACACAGGTACTATGACCCCTGTTATAACCTCCTGTTTTAAACTCTGGTTTTTAACTCCCACTTATTCCAGCTCCAATTACACCAAGCTCCACAGCTTCAGACTGAGCACGCTCAGACTGAGTCCTACAACCAGTTAAATAGGCACCTGTGAGCAATTAACCACACCCCTTAATTGATAGACTGATGAAACCAGAGAGAAAAAAAAAACACATGATTAATTGCATTGTAGAAAATACTCATAAAAATAGCTTACGCATTAAAGCGTCAATAGAAATACTAGTTAAGGTAAGATAAGTAGGAAAAATAATATAAAAACTTACATCTTGACTCTATTGGGAAATATAAGGCAGTATTATACAGTTGCACGGGTCACATAAGTGCATGATTAATTGCAATGTAAATAATACTAAAAACAGAAATATGATGCATTAAAGCATCATTTAAGGAAAAGGGAGAAAATAAGCTAGGTGGAGAGGAACGGCCATGGTGAATTCATGAATAGGTTGTTATAACGGTAGTTGTTAGCTCTACGCGTTTCGGGACCTTAAAGTCACTCGTCAGGAGCAAGACCGTAATAATCATCTAAAAAATGAAAATAAGAACATATGGGTAATCAGAAAAATGAGTGGGCAAATGCAGAAAATGTGAAAACCCCCACACATCCCTACATTTGTCCCACAAACTTACATGAGTGTGACCGCACAATGGGGGAGAGCACAGCCGCGTGAGTCAAACCGGCCAGAGATGCCACATCCCTGAGCTGAGGGGGCACATCCGGGCAGCACAGAACCAGCAGGGGCAACATCCCAAATTGGTCAACAGTAGAAAAGTGAGGATGGTGTATGGTAAATGGAAAAGAGAAATGGTCCCAGGAGGGGGAACCTGCTGGAGGAAAAAAGCCTGTGAATAAAGTGCACTGAGGATGAAGGGAAGGAATGATTGGAAAGTGAGATGAGAAAGAGTGAATAGCAGAGTGGAGAGGAAAAGTGGAGTGATAAAACGTAGCAAATAAAAGTACGAAGTAGGAAGAAAAGGGAAAAAGAGAGGGGAGAGATGGGGGCTTCATCACCACATCACCCTTCTTTTGGCTCTCTTGTCCAACTTACATTGCAGCAGGTAACCATAATTTCACCTTTCTACCCTCACTTTCCATTCATTTCCCCCCCATCTCTCCCCTCTCTTTTTCCCTTTTCTTCCTACTTCGTACTTTTATTCGCTACCTTTTATCACTCCACTTTTCCTCTCCACTCTGCTATTCACTCTTTCTCATCTCACTTTCCAATCATTCCTTCCCTTCATCCTCAGTGCACTTTATTCACAGGCTTTTTTCCTCCAGCAGGTTCCCCCTCCTGGGGCCCTTTCTCTTTTCCATTCACCATACACCATCCTCACTTTTCTACTGTTGACCAATTTGGAAAGTTGCCCCTGCTGGTTCTGTGCTGCCCGGACGTGCCCCCTCAGCTCAGGGATGTGGCATCTCTGGCCGGTTTGACTCACGCGGCTGTGCTCTCCCCCATTGTGCGGTCACACTCATGTAAGTTTGTGGGACAAATGTAGGGATGTGTGGGGGTTTTCACATTTTCTGCATTTGCCCACTAATTTTTCTGATTACCCATATGTTCTTATTTTCATTTTTTAGATGATTATTACGGTCTTGCTCCTGACGAGTGACTTTAAGGTCCCGAAACGCGTAGAGCTAACAACTACCGTTATAACAACCTATTCATGAATTCACCATGGCTGTTCCTCTCCCCCTAGCTTATTTTATCCATTTTCCTTAAATGATGCTTTAATGCATCATATTTCTGTTTTTAGTATTATTTACATTGCAATTAATCACGCACTTATGTGACCCGTGCAACTGTATAATACTGCCTTATATTTCCCAATAGAGTCAAGATTTAAGTTTTTATATTATTTTTCCTACTTATCTTACCTTAACTAGTATTTCTATTGACGCTTTAATGTGCAAGCTATTTTTATGAGTATTTTCTACAATGCAATTAATCATGTTATTACGTGACCGGTGTATTTGTAAAATACTGTTTTAAACTTTGGTTGGACAATGTATTTATATGTGATGACTAATCTTGAAGTATTGATATACATTATGTAATGAACTGTATACCACCAACCTATGTTCTAGGAATTGACTCAATAATAAATCATTTTCCAATTTATTTCTTAACTGCATCTGTGTGCTTCACTCAAAGTCCCGCCCCCTAACCCCTCAGTTCATTGTATTGCCAAAGGTTCCTGTTTTCCTGTGTTCTTATTTTCAAGTTTCAGTGTTCCAAGACTGACCCCGGCTTCTGACCCTGGCTCTGTTCATCGTTAGCTCTGACTTCTGGAATCCCTGACTACAGCTTCACCTCAACAATCCTTTGGTAAATTCCCTGTCAAGCCCCTGTGCTCAGATTCACAGCCAGGTAGCCTTTTACCTAGTTACCATGGGCTGTGTGTATTTGCAAGGGTGAGCATACATCTCTGCACTATGGACTCCAACCAAGGTAAACCGTTACAATTCTTCATTTGTTCTATAACCAAATTTATATTTCTACTTTATGATCACGTATGTTTACAATGTTACATATATAAAGTTTTAAATGCTTGGTGTACCATTAACCTTGTGTCTCATTCATTGTCTGAGGGGAAGTTGAGTCAATATGGGGCTCTCACTATGGAGGCCATCTCACCCTTTGAAACAATGGGGTTATTTACCCAAGTTTTTCCTTTAATTAAAGGTTTTGTAATTTGGGCCTGAAAACACACATTTGTCAGCTGGTTTTCTGTCAGATGGCATTATTGTTCATGCTTACTCGGTTTCAATATGAGTTCTGTTTCTTGACTTTAGCCCTCCAATGGATCATATAACTTAATCAGCCATTTCTGTTGGGAGGGGGGTGCTCTCCTGAAGTGACGACTCAGCTGAAGTCTAAATCAAAAATATAATATTTTGATGTGTCTCCATCATGACAACACCCGACTAATGGCACAGCGGGCAGGGGGGAGGCTGGTCCCAGAGACCAGATAGGAGCGGATCGCTCCATCACTAATGACAAGTGCTCCTCATTTGAGCACTTGAGCAAACAATATCTCCAGATAGTCGGTGTGAAAGAGATGTGGAAGAGATATGTCCAGCAGATAGCCGGGATACCACGATCAATCAGGAACCATGGGAAGTAGTCGAATGTTACCCAGAAGGAAAGAAGGAACTCACCATATCGTAAATCCGGTAAAATATAATTTAATAGAAATAAAAATTACACTTACAGCAATGAGATGATAAAAACAGCAAAATAGCTGGCCAGCTGTGCGAATGCCCGTCCGCTTAGACAGGTAAATGCGATGTCAGCACGTCAACTCCTCCCGAAGCACGTTTCGTCATTTAATGATGTTGTCTTGGGGCACGGGCGACGCACTGACGCATCGCGTTATATAT